>NW_021604591.1:14813711-14856921 GCF_004785775.1 Grammomys surdaster
GAGAGAGAGAGAGAGAGAGAGAGAGAGAGAGAGAGAGAGAGAGAGAGGTGTTCACTCTCTGCATTCTTATTGGGTTCAGTGCTGGTATTCTAGCTAGAGTAGTAAGTCTAGAGGAAGAAATAAGGCAGCGGGGCACTGGCTCAGTAAGTAAAGTTCTTGCCACCTCAAGCTTGAGGACCTGAGTTAAATCTATAGCATCCACATGAAAGTTGGGTAAACTAGCATGTACCTTGAATCCTAGCACCAAGGACTCAGAAAAATTTCTGGCTTCCTGGCTGACTAGTCTATCAGACCAGCAAGTTCTAGGTTCAGCAAGAGACTCTCTCTTTAAAAGTAAGCGGAGAATAACAGGAAGACCCTTGACTTTGACCTTTGGGATCCAATTGCATGCACACACATGCACATACACTGGCATACATGTATAAACCATACACACATATAAACGTACACACATGCATACACACAATATAGGGCTGGAGAGATGGCTTAGTGGTTAAGAACTTGCTGCTCTTCAAGAGGATACAGGTTCAATTCCTAGCTCACAATTCCAGTTCTAGGGAATCTGACATCCTCTTCTGACCTCAAAGTACATTAGGCCCACACATGCAGACATGCAGTCAAAACACCCATACACACAAAATAAAAATTAAAACAAAGAAATACAAAGGAGATACAAGGCCAGACTTAGTAGTAAAAACCTGTAAGCCTAGAATTTAAGAGGCTGACACAGGACGACCGTGAGTTCAAGGCCACCCTGTGCTATGTAGTGAGACTCTATCTTTAAAACCAATCAACTTCTAAAAGGGATACAAACAGAAAAGAAAGAAGCCATAGTGTCCATATTTGAAGGCAATGTGGTCTTACACCTAAAAGACTCTAAAGATTCCACCGGAAAATTCTCAGATACCACAAACTCATTCAACAAAGATGCACAACGCAGAATCAACATGAAAACAACAGCTGTTGGGGAAAATAACTCCAGTCACAATAGCCACAGACAGCAATTCAAACCCTGGGTGTAAATGTAGCCAAGGAGGTGAAAGACCTTCACAGTGGAAGCTATAAAACACACAGACCAACAGAGTCAAAAGAGAACCAGAGATTAGCCCCATAGCTAGTCATCAGATTCTCAGCAAACGTGTAAAAAACACTGGAGGAAAGATGGCCTCTTCAGCAAGTGGTGCCAGAAATCAATGCATAAAATCAAGGTAGAAGAGCCCAGACACACACACACACACACACACACACACACACACACACTCTCTCAACACTCCTTTCAAAATGGGTCATAGATCTTAATGCGTGGCCTGAAACTTCAAAACTGCTGAACTCTAGCAACTAGAGCTAAACAGAGAGGAAACACTTCGATGACTTTCTGAGCCTTACCGCAATGGCTCAGGAAGCAAGAGTGAGAACTGATAAAATTACAGAAAATCTGAAAGCTTCTAACAGCAAAAGAAGAGACTGTCCCAGGGAAGAGTCAGACTACAGAACAGGGAAAGTCTGACAGGAAACTGTCATTTGAAACAAAGAACCAAACCACCAACAACAAAAGCTCAAAAAGAACAATAATTCAGTTAATAAGTGGACAATTTATTTAAACAGTTTTTTAAAATAAAAGCACAGACAACTCATAAAGGAGCACTTCAAAATATTAAATGAAAAGTCATGAAAAAATGTTCAACATCTGGAAAATACAAATTCAAACTATATTGAGACCTTGTCCCTATAAAAATCGGGCAAAGAAAAATAAGCAAATATTAGTAAGGGTTCAGAAGAAAAGAAACCATTACTACTAGCAGGCTAGTAGGAATGGAAATTCTTAAAGCCACTATGGGAATCAGCTGGTGGTGGAGAGATGGCTGGGCTGTTAGGAGCACGTCATAGTCTTCCAGAGGACCTGAATTTAATTCCCTATGCCCATGTCTGGTGGCTCACAACTGTCAATAACACCCTCTGCTTGCCTCTATAAGCACTGTCCTCCTTTCTGCACACACACACACACACACACACACACACACACACACACACACACACCATTTTTTCAAAACATATGGACTCAACCTAAAAGTTGGGTTCAACAGATGAATGGATAAAGAAAATGGGCCAGAACCTGGGAGGTAGAAGCAGAAGGATCAAAAGTCCTGTACCATACAGGGCTACATGGTGAGTTCAGCTGCCTGAGGCTGGAGGGGCTGATACAAGACCCTATTACAAAAAGAAAGAAAGAAAAAGGAAAAGTACATATGTGTGTATGTGAGCTGTGCTAGCTGTGAAGAATAATAAAATTGTGTCATTCTCAGAAAAGTGGATGGACAAGGGCCATCATAGTAAGTGAGATAAGCCAGACATAGAAAGCAGGTACTACATGTTTCCTCTCATATATGGAATGCAGATTTCTTTTTTTTAAGGGAAAGTAAGAGGGGAGTGATTTGGGAAGAAAGAAGCAAGACAGGAAAAAGAGAGAGGAGACTGGGGGACAAATATGAACAAAGCATGCATTCTCTCTGTTTCTTTCTGTTTCTCTGTCTCTGTCTATCTCACTCTCTGTCTCTCTCTCTCTCTGTGGTGTGTGTGTGTGTGTTTGTGTGTGTGTGAGTGTGTAGAGATGGTTCAATAGTTAAGAGCAGTTGCTATTCTTGCAGAGGTCTTGGTTTAGTTTCCAGCACCAACGTCCAGTGGTTTACGACCACCTGTAACTCTAGTTCCAGGGGATCTCGCGCCCTCTTTTGGACCCTGCAAGTAACTGCATGCACATAATGCACATATAGAAAAGCAAGCATATACGCACATTTTTTTTTTTTTTTTGGTTTTTCGAGACAGGGTTTCTCTGTGTAACCCTGGCTGTCCTGGAACTCACTCTGTAGACCAGGCTAGCCTCGAACTCTCGAACTCAGAAATCCGCCTGCCTCTGCCTCCCAAGTGCTGGGATTAAAAGGCGTGCACCACCAACGCCCAGCTCACACATTTTTTTTAAAAGGAGCGTATTTGGGACAGAAATACACAAAAGAACCTTTTACTCCTTATAGTAAAAAGCAGTTATGTATGTGTTCCTTCAGCTTTTGTTTGCCTGATGCAGTTTGTATTTTGCCTCATTTCTGGGAGATCTTGTCACTACTGTAGAATTCTAGGTTGTTGGCACTGTTTTTCTCTCATCTCTTTAAAGACACACACTTGGGTTCATATCAGTGCTGACCTCTGCGGAGTTCACTGGTATCTCCACTGTTATTCTTTCTATGTAGCATGCAATTTTTCTGGTTTCTTTACTTTTATCATTATCATTAGCTTTGGACACTTTAATTTATGATGGACCAAGGTACAATTTTCTCCTTCTTACTTCTTTCATGTTAACAATTTTAATGAAATCTAGAGGGAATGTTGCAATAATTCACTGAGTAAAGACACTGCTGCCAGGCCTGATGACTTGAGTTCAGTACCTGGGACTCACACAGTAGGAGACTGGAGTTGGCTCCTGAGTGCTGTCCTTTTACTGTGAGGCGCTTGTGCATGTACATACATGAATACACACAACTAAGTAAAATGTAAAGAAGTAGATGCAAAAATCGAGTTATTATTTTTTTCAAATATGTATTCCTGCTTTGTCCTTTGAAAGCCCCATTCATAGCTCTAGCACACTGCTCCAGTCTTCTCAGCTCACCAGTGCTTATTTTCTAATTACAGTTTTCTCTGTGTCTGCGTTCATATTTATCTGCCTCGTTGGGTTCATTGATCTTTTATTACTATTATTTTGCAGTATCTAATCTTTGAATCCCATACAGTTTAATAAAATGTTTTTGTGTGCATGCCCATATATGTGCATATGCCCACAGAGGTCAAAAGCGGGCGTCAGCTGCTCTGGAGTCACAGGCAGTTATGAAATACCCAGGGTGGGTTCCAGAAAGTGAAGTCTCTTAGGTCCTGAGGCAACTTGCCCGCTTCCAGTCATCTTTTGGCTTAGGCACTGAGGCATGGCAGGTTTTGTCTCTAGAAGTTCTGAGAGATGAAAACCGCAATGCCTCTCAGAATTGTCCTATCTCTGTGTGACATGGAGGACATACGGAATATGAACTTCCATAGTCCTGCCTATAAAGTTAAGCGCAAGATACAAAGGTGTCTTATGCTGCGTCCCAGAATAAACACCAAGAGTATATGTGAGAATACAAAAATGTATCTACTACCCAATGTTGATACTTATATGCATCCAGTCAGAAATTACCAGAAAAACAAATACATGGTAAGGATAGATGTGACTGATTTTACTTTCCCACAACTGATGTAGATGATAGAAGACAAAGACTGTTGGGAGGAAGCACTGGGCCTGATCTCGTGTGTTATTAGTTTCTTTGGTTGGTCTTCTGACTGTTTGAAGGGACCCTTCTGGAGGCATCTGCCCATGCAATGCTCTCTCTCCAGGACACTGTCCACCTGCTCTAACCCATTCTTCCTGGATTCTTCATTTTATCTTAAGTCAGAATTCACCATAGTCTGCACAGGGTTCCTCAAACTGTGACAATGAGCTAATCTAAGCCTCAGGCTAATGCCACTTAGTGAATCTCTCAGAGGTCAGTGTTCTACATGACATCATGTCTGGTGGCTTGGAAATTGCTGTCTCACATGTTTTATTAGTTCTTTGTTTTCATGCAGGGGATTTTATCTTGTCTAGAAACAGTAGCAGCAGCAGCAGCAGCAGCAGTAATAGCGTAGTAGTAACAGTGGTAGCAGCAGTAGCATACTAACAATGGTAATGGCAATACTAGTATAGTAGTAATGGCGGTAGTGATAATGGCACAGCAGTAGTGGTAGTGGTAGTATTAGTGGTAGTTGTTGTAGTAATGGTGGCAGGAGTAATAACATCAGTAGTAATGGCACAGTAGTAATGGTGGTAGCAGTAATGGCACAGTAGTAATGGTGGTAGCAGTAATAGCACAGTAGAAATGATGGTAGCAGTAATGGCACAGTAGTAATGGTGGTAGGAGTAATAACATGGTGGAAATGGTAGTAGGAGTAATAAATCAGCAGTAATGGTGGTAGCAGCAATGGCACAGTCGTGACAGTGTTTCCTATTCTCCCCCCTCCTCCTCACAGTATCTTCAAATGGCAGCAGTTTTATCTCTTCCTTTCCAGTTTTCCTAGCCATCATTTCTTTTCCTTGCATTATAATCTGCAGAGCCATGACAGTAGCAACTATTAGTCGTGCATTCTTTGGCTTATTCTTAACTTCACATTTCCTTATATTTGAGGTGATCTGGGTTTGTAGCCTTTTTGCCTTGTTCTGTTTCACTGAGGTCACTGGTTCAATGGACACTGCTGCGTGCTGCTCTTTGGCTGCTCCCTAACTCGGCAGATACAACCAGGTTGTAAATATCCATGGTCTTAATCAAGATAACCCAAGCCTTGTGGGAGAGCTCAGGTTTTCTGGGAAGAGGCATGACAGTCTGCAAGTGTGAGGTCCGAAGGTCTTTAGCCATCTTTGTCAAACCTGAGGTGACCTTGAGGTGGAAGTGGCGGCTCAGCTTTGAGATCATCAGAGGCTTCTGGTTAAGTGCTGATGTCAGGCTAGCCCAGTCCTAATCACAGGAGTCATTGCTCTGGCTGTTTCTCTAATCTCAGGGAGATTAATTAATGATCTGAGGCTCCCAGCCAGGTGGCCAATGGTCACAGGGCTACTGAGCCATCTACGGGGGACAGACACACAACCCAGCACAGAGCTCCTGGTCACAGTTCATCATTGCTCCAGCGTGGAGGAGATGTCTCTCTCTCTGTCTCTCTATGTGTGTGTCTCTGTGTGTCTGTGTTGTTTGTTTGTATGTGTGTGTGTCTGTGTTGTTTGTTTGTGTGTGTGTGTGTATGTCCCCAGCCCTAAACTTACCCAGTAACCAAACTACCCTGCACATCAGAATTGGTCTGCCACCTGCTCTTAGGTTCTGCTGTTCTGGTTTAGTTGCTTACAGTATTGTGTGACCACCTCTACTCTTGCGTGCTATGTTTATGTTTATTTTAGCATTTTTACAAGTCAAGTACTTTGGAAGATAATAATGATTCACGAAGCTCAAAGCCTGTGAGGGAGGGTACATTAGGTTGCTAAAATGGCCCTCTTGCCTTCTTGCCCAGCTCTCCTTATTCTCCTACATCTCTGATGTCACTTCACCGGAGACAATAGAAACAAGTAAGCAACAGGAATAGGCAACAGGTCCTCAGACCTAGATGGAGGTACCCACAGATCTGCTTTTACTTGACATGTAGGCGGGGTCTTCTGAATGACAATGGAATGGTCCTCAGTCCTGCCACAGTCTCACCCACATTGGCTTTTCCAGCCTCGCTCCCGTCACACCCATCCTTTCTCAGGCACACCCTGAGTCAGTCACTGGGAGGTTGGCCTCACACCTCTCTGGTTTGCATATATGCTTTTCCTTTTGTAAATCCCACTGAAATTACTCTTTGTCCAGATGGTGAGCTCCTATTTGTCCTGCAAAGTCAGGCCTGGAGACTTCTGCCTCTGCAGATAGTCACGATTTCCCTCGTGTTTGTTCATGCAAGCATGTCGCATGTGTAAGAACCCAGCATTACCATCCAGCTGCTGCTCCTGTGATACTTCCCAACACCTCTCCTTTTACATTGACAGTCACCGCTGAGACACCGTGGGTTCCCTCTTGGTGCCAGGCTCTCTCAACTAAAAAGCGAGTTATATCAAAAGGGGCACTGGTGACCATACATCCTGTCCCCATTCCTGTCCCTTGCTCTCCCCCACCCCCAGGAAGATGTACAGAGGAACTGTACCCACTTCTGCCACATGAACTCTGAGTTCTTTCTTCAGAGTCTCTGCCATGTGTCTGTCCCAGGACTGGGGCCTGTCATGCTGTCCCCTTTTCTGTCTGTCTGTCCGTGGCAATGATAATTTTTATAATAAACTCCTTAGTCCCATTTGAGGGTTGCTCTTGACCCCCTCCTCTGAAACCCTCCACATGTATTTCCTCTCTGCGACTTCAGCATCCCTGATTCATCCTCTGTTCCCTGAGTGGAGCTTCACTTGATGAGTACTCTCCTTTTTCTGCTTTCCCATCCAAACTTTTTCAAAACCTCCATCACCTGGCATCCCCATTTGGGATCCTGAAACTGCTGTCTGGATTGAGGACATGTTCTGATAAGGACACATCCTTTGACAATGCCTTTTCTAAGAGACTGCCACCACCCATCTACAGGACTCTGAAAGATCCAGGAACAACCAAATTGCATGGGAACCTTCAGATTGGACCTTTCTAAGTCTTCTGTAACATTCTCAATCCAACTCTCCACCCAAATTCAATAGAGAGTATCCTCAGACTTATGGTTCTCCTGTCTCACCCCCATCCCCAAGACCTGGCATGGCAGGCATGAGCCAGCATGACTTATTATCACGGGAATTAGACTCTGAGCCAGTTGGTGGTTTTCAGCTACTGCCGTAGGCATGTCTATCTTCTTTATCTTTCTTCTGTCTTCCTACCCTGTTCATCCTCCTTCATCATGCATCACATTCACAACTTATAAGACGCTCACGAAACAGCCTACAGTGTTAAATTTAATGTTTGTCTAAAAAGGAAAAAAAAAAAGAGTGGCTGGAGAGATGGCTCAGCAGTTAAGAACGCTGCTCTTCCAGAAGTCCTGAGTTCAATTCCCAGTGACTCACAACCATCTGTAATGGGATCCAATGCCCTCTCCTGAAGGCAGCTGCAGTGCACTCATATAAATAAAATAATATGGGATTGTAAACTGGTACAACCACTATGGAAGGCAGTCTGGCGGTATCTCAGAAAATTGAACATAGCGTTACCTAGGGACCCAGCTATACCACTCCTGGGCATATACCCAAAAGAAGTTTCAACATACAACAGGGACACATGCTCCACCATGTTCATAGCAGCCTTATTTATAATAGCCAGAAGTTGGAAAGAACCCAGATGCCCTTCAACAGAAGAATGGATGCAGAAAATGTGGTACATTTATACAATGGAGTACTACTCAGCTATTAAAAACAATCAGTTCACAAAATTCCTAGGCAAATGGATGGAGCTGGAAAATATCATCTTGAGTGAGATGACCCAATCTCAAAGGAACATACATGGTATGCACTCACTGATAAGTGGATATTAGCCCAAAAGCTCACAATTTCTAAGAATCTTCATATAGACCACATAAAACTCACATAGAAGAAGGAAGACCAAAGTATGAATGCGTTGGTCCTTTTTAGAAGGAGCATCAAAAGTTTCAACCAGAACTCCCAAAGTCTAAACCACCAACCAGAGAGCACAAAGGGAGGGACTCACGCACCTGTATAGGGAATTGAGGGTGACCTTGTTAGACTCCAGTGAAAGTGGAGGGCCAAGGTCCCCAAAAGTTTGGATCCCCTACTGTGTTGGAATTCGAGAGCAGGGAGATGGGACTGGGAGGATGTTTGGAGCACACCATCACAAAAATTAGGAGGAAGGGGTAGGGGATAAGGGATTTGGGGGGAGAATGAGAAAGGAGACAACATTGAAAGGTAAATACGTATAATACCCAATAAAAACCCCACACAGATAAAGGATTTTTAAAAAAGGGAGTCTATTTATTTTAAATTAATTTCAAAAGTTTCTAGGAGATGCAAATTGGCTAAGATACTATTTTAAGCTCTCCACAAAAGAATTTAAATCTCTGTTCAATATTCTCAAGAGAGAGGTAAACCCTAACTTCCTCAACAGTTAATTGACAAAAGAGAGGTAATCTCACAAAAAGTAGAAAAAGCTATTTCTAATCGATATATCATATAGTCTGATTAATTGTCAGTGGAGCTATAAAAGTCCTTTGACAAAAGATTATTAATATAGATTTATATATCCTTAAATAAGGCCTTCATGACTCTCTGAGTGTGGAAGGAGCAACTGTTGGCGCTTCTGCCCTGATTTTACAAGAACTCTGAAAAATTGGCTTTAAAAACAAAAGAGGGGGAACGGTACCCCCTCAGAAGGAGTCCCCCTGAAATACTCTCCATCATGCCTTGTTCACTTTTCTCTCTCTAAAGCTGAAAGCTCATGGCAAATCTCTTGCTGACCATGTTGGTGACCTCGGGCACCACCAAGACCAACAAAACTTTGCCACAGATATGGGGAAGGACCCTCATACCCATAAAGGGAATGCCCCAGTCCCAGTTCCCTTATGGAGCCGAGGACTGATATGCCTGCCCAATACCACAGAAGGCACAGCTAACCGGCTACCACAAATATTAATGAAAAAAAATAGATACCCTCACAAAGCCAGGCCCAATCATAAATATGATGAATAACAATTTACATCCAGGGAAGAGAAATCTCCCTGAGAATCCCCTTCTTTTTTCTTTCCAGGTAAAATTGAATCACCCGTGATGCCTGCTATTAGAAGTTCTAACCCAGATGGACCAGAAGCCAGGAGCCTCGCCCTTACCCTCACCCCCTACCTTTTCCCACCTGCACAAGGTCCCCTGAAGCTGGGCAACTGCAAGATCCTGCTTGGCAACTGCAGATAGACTCAAAGCAGTGTACCATATCATCTGAAGAATAGCAGGGAGACCATAACTCAAGCAGTGTACCATATCTTCTGAAGAATAGCAGGTTTCAGTCCTCCTCGCCCCCACGAATAACCAGGACCCACCGGTCGGGTCAAGTGGCACCCAGACGTGGGGCTCGAGGCACGGACCTATCCGGACGGACCCTCATTGAGAGGATGTGCGCATGACATCAAGATTGAGCAAGACAGAGATCATCACCCGTGACCTGTCGTCCACGGAACCAGGTTGATGCTGCCATCAAGAAGACAGTTGAAGTTCATTACCATCAGCTGAAAATTGCAGAGGATCCAGAAGTGACTCCGCAGGAGACTGACATAGCTGTCAGCTCCCCTGCCTCCCCTTACGGTCGACCCCTAGACTTCCACGCCCTCCAGAAGGGTTCCTGGTATGCCTGGCTTTGCCCTCATTTCTCTCGCTAGAGAGCTTGGCCTCTTGATCACCACAACAAAAATTGGCTTTTTCCTAAACCAAGGCCACCCTTGATATGGCCGCTAACATTGGGGAGCCTTCCTTTATGACAATATTACACCCCAAACTGACAAATGGTTGGTAACTTGAACATTTACAAGAGACTAGGATGGCTGTGAGTTAGCCCAATGACGGGATTATTGTAGGTCCACTTCCCAGGGGCCCACCCAATGCAGCCGAAAAGGAGTGCGTGGTGCTGGGAGTGGGTGCAGCCTACATGGCCTAAGACAGGGCTCTCACCCTCCTTTCACCCACATCAGAGTCCCTTGATGTTGCCCATCGTCGACAGCCTAAAGCCTTCGACCATCGATGTGACTCGTCTCACATCAGTGTTTTGGGGTTGTGAACTTGTCTAAGACCCCCCATAATTAGACATCCAAATTCAAAACTCACATAGTTGGGATTGAACATAAGACGCCTTCTCTAACTAAACAGAGAAGGGGGAGATGCCAGAAGCCAGGACCCTCACCCTTACCCTTACCCCCTACCTTTCCCCACCTGCACAATGTCCTCTGAAGCTTGGCAACTGCAAGATCCTGCTTGGCAACTGCAGATAGACTCAAAGCAGAGTACGATGTCTTCTTAAGAATAGCAGGGAGACCATAACTCAAGCAGTGTACCATATCTTCTGAAGAACTGCAGGTAGATCATAATTCAAGGCAGTGTACCATATAGACCATGACATGTTTCAAGGCACAGGCCAAGAAGATTTTGTACTTTTCCACCACCTGGACCCTCTTACCCCCTCCCCTTGTAAAACATGCTATAAAAAAGCATTTCATGTTCAAAAAAAAAAGAAATTAAAAAAAATTATCAGAAAATGTAAAAAAAAAATAAATAAATAAAATAATAAATAAATCATTTTTAAAAAATCACAACAGACTCAGCTCTGTCTTCTTCTCTGCTTCCCACCGTACACACATCTGTACGGCCAAGGCCTCCACATTCAGCTCCAACTCTTCACCTCACGTGCAGCAGCTGTAAATGCCTCATGCACGTCTGCTGAGCGACTTGCTTCACAGAGTCACCAGTGGTGCTTTCCTCCTCCTCGGAATTACGCAGCTTCCTAATGTCCCCATTGCTTCCTACTCCACTGAAATATGTTTGCAATTCAACATTATTTATTAAGTTTGTGTTTATATATGTCCGTGCACAGATGTGTGTATGCCTATGTCTGCAGTGTGTATGTGCGCGTGTGTGTGCACACATGCACACACGTATGGAGGCTAGAGCTGGTGACAAGTGTGTTTCTCATCACTCTTCACTTACATCTTTTGAGACAGGATTTCTCAGTAAATCTGGAGCTCACACTTTTGGCTAAACTGGCTGGCTGCGAGCTCCTGGGACCCTCAGCTTTTAGGCCGTGCTGAGGATCTAAACTCAGGACTTCATGCTGGTAGAGCGAGCACTTTACCCACTGAACCATCCATCTTCTTTCCAGCCCCAGGAACAAATGAACACTTTTAAACAACATCTTTGTAATTTGTTTTACTTCATTTTCTTTGGGCAACAATGGATCACTCTTTAGTAGCAAATCCTCACTCACTGAACTGCAAAACAAAGAATATTCCCAAGCCTGACAACCTGAATGGGGTCCCAGGATCCACTGATGGAGAAAATAACTTATTTCCATGAGTCCTCCTTTGGCTCCTACACCCATTTTATGACACACACACACACACACGCACACACCACACACACACACACACACACACACACACACACACACACACACACACACACGATACATGCTGGCGTTTAACTGTAAGTTCAGCTCTCAGGAGGCTGAGGTCAGACTGGCCTATATAGTACATTCCAGGGTGGCTTGGACTCCAGAGTGATGCTCTGTCTCAGTGACTGTGGGCAGAGACAGCTATCTGGTCTCTTTGCCGAGACAGAGCTGGTATTCTGGTGAAAAGAAACTTCCTCATCATCTACTACAATTTTGTGTTCAGTTTTAAATAATTCAAGCGTTTTGGTATGTCATAGCCATTAAAATTTCTAGTACACTTCGAAAAAATTCCTTTCTGTTTCTAATCTGCTGGGTTTATATCAGGCACAGCTACACAATTCTATATGAATTCCATCATCTCCAATTTGAATGACCAAAACCAGTGCCCAGGCTGGCCATGAAACACCTGTTGCAAGCATTATTGGCCACATGATGCCACCTAGTGGCAGTAAATGTAACCATCTTCATTTATTTCAGAACACAGAGCAAGAAGGTACATTCAGGATGTCAGTGTCAAGCCACAGAAAAGAGTCCATGTGATACTATGTTTGGTAGGATGTGTTTGTGCTAGGAGCCAAGGCAGTCAGTCAGGGTCCCATGTGTCCCAAGCTTCTTCAGACTCTTCTGCATGGTCAAGGATGGTCTTGACCTTCTAGTTCTCCACCTCCAGAGTATACATTATACAGGTGTGCTCCAACATACCCAGTTTATGATATACTGGGCTCCATGTACGCTAGACAAAAACTCTACTCACCGAACTACACCTCCAGGTCTCTTCTCCTATTCTAAGCTCTTGTTCATTGCCTGCAAGTCCAACAACCTTACTGATTTCTAAAGCAAAGGGAACACTAATACCTCAAGTAAATGACTACACTTTTTCTTTTCCATCTTCTGCAAATGCCATATCCAGAACCAGATCAAGATAATACCTTGCCTTGGATTACCCATGTTCAGAATTGGATTTTTTTTTTTTTTTTGGTTCTTTGAGACAGAGTTTCTCTGTGTGGCCCTGGCTGTCCTTGAACTCACTCTGTAGACCAGGCTGTCCTCAAACTCAGAAATCCGCCTGCCTCTGCCTCCCAAATCCTCTGCTGGGATTAAAGTTGTGTGCCACCACTGCCCAGAAGAATTGAGATTTCTTAAGCAGCAGTCTTCCTTGCCCCACAAGCCTGCCTTGGCTGTAAATGGTTAAAAAGACATCGGCTTTGGTCATCCTTCCACATGGGCCTCTCTTGCTTTCACCCGACGATGTCTTTTCTTTGTCAGACTCCTTTGCTTTCTTTGTTGACTTCCACCAAAGCATCTCACAGCCATGGTCACATTGGCTGTTCCAGATCATCACACTGGTGTCTTCACTGTAGGCTTTCCCTATAGATGGAATAGGGAACATTATTTCCATCAAGAGGGACTGAAAGGAGCTGGTTACACTTGAAAATGAGACCTCTAAAACATTTCTTATGTCATGCTTGTGTCCGCAGAGTATGTGTGTTGTGGAGAGTCCAACCTCTCCTGTGATTCTAACATATTCCAGCATTTTATAAACTTCATTCAGATTGTCACTGCTTCAATTCTATTTAACAACTCAAACCAGGGTAGTGGGCAAAAATACTTTTAAAATTTTAGAAAATTTTAAATACAGCTAAATGTGTGTGCCCTTGGAATGAGGCTAAGAGGTAGGGAGGGAGGACATAGTTGATATAGGCTGTTCTTAAGAGGCTGTTCTGTGGATGAGGAGCAGCTGCCTGCCTGGGCAGGGTGAAGGGTGGAAAGCTGGGGCAGGGGTGGGGGGAATGGCGGATGTTGACAGGTTCCCCACCAGCAAAGGCACAGCAACCACACTGCTCCAAGTACATGTTTTAGGGTCTGCACATGATACACCTTGGGCACTGTGCAAGGGAGCCAGGATCCCTGTGGCACGGGCAGCTTACTACTTTAGTGCATGCCTCCCTCGGGCTTATACTCTCTGACTCTCAGTTTATCCAGCTCCCAAGCCTAGGTCCTCTTTCTAGAAGCTTCCAGCATGTCGATATGTTGGGGATTTCTAAAATTAAGGTATCATTAGTCAGATGGTGAGAGCAGACTATGCACTTCGCCTGGACAGCCATGTAGGGCTGGCCTTGTTGGTGTGGGGCATCCCAGTAGAGTAGAGCTGGACCTGTTGGTGTAGGTACCTGAAAGCTTTCCCTGATAGCCCAAGTGAAGGCCCTCACCAGCTGCCCTAGGCAGGAAAGCTGCCCATCCCCCACCCCCTTTTGCCTCAGCTAAAAGGGTGAGGTGGCCCTGGTGGCACAGGCTCAGGAAAGCAGGATTGCTGGCCAGCTACCATCAGACCCAGATCCAGTGCTTTGAGTTGGTCCACCTGAATATCTACACCATCTGCAGTTATTTGAATATGCTTGGCCCACGGGAAGTGGCACTATTAGGAGGTGTGGCCTCGTTGGAATAAGTGTGGCTTTGTTGGAGGAAGTGTGTCACTGTGTAGGCTGGCTTTGAGGGCTCCTAGTGCTCAAGCTCCACCCAGTGGGGGAAAGAGAGAGCTGCAGCAGTAAATTGTTAAACCACACTGTGCTCCCAGCAGGTACACTCACGGCTCTGCACCCGCCTAAGAGCTCTAGATTCTTCGTGAATGAAAAGATACACACACACACACACACACACACACACACACACCCTTTATATTTAATAAGCCTTAACTTGCTCAGTGGCTGGGCACTTCCAAACCTCCCCACAGTTAGCACACACTCCCCTCTGGTATTCCTGAGTTAACACTTTCTAAATCTACATTTTATCTTTGCTTCCCTGTTTCCTTCTGGTCAGCCCTCCCATGGGACCACTTTCCCTTTTTGCCTACATTTCTGCCATCTCATCCTCCTGCTCCACGGTGTGGCCTGTCCTACACCCTTCTCATGGCGGAATCTCTTCTTCTCTCCTGTTTCTTACTGAGGAATCCTGAAAGTCCTGCCTCTGTCCCTCTGCCCAACCATGTGGGTCTTTATTGATCAATCAAACACAATTGGAGACAGAGACCCTCAGCGTCCAGACACATAGATTCCCGTGTGATGTTGGGAGCTGAATTAAGACAAAACATTAGAACCAATCCCCAACAGAGAGCCTCCTCCCTGCTGCTTGTAAAAGATCTTCAGATCAATGTGTAGAACTCTTGGCTCCTCCAGCATCATGTCTGCCTGGATGCTGCCATGCTTCCCGACATGATGATAATGGAATAGATTTAATCTATCAATGATGATAATGATAATGGTGGTGATCATGATGAGACAAAGTCTCTCCATGTAGCCCTGGCTGTCCTGGCACTCTTTATGTAGACCAGGCTAGCCTCAAACTCACAAAGATCTACTTGCCTCTGCCTCCCAAGTTAAAATTATTTTTGTGAATGCTGTGTATGGGTGTGTGTGTGTTTGTAAATGAATATGGGTACATAAATGTCACCACATGTGTGCGAAGTTTAGAGGATACCCACAGATGTTGATTCCCGTGTGCGAAGGTTAGAGGATACCCACAGATGTTGACTCCCACCTTCTACTTTGTGATTGGGTCTCTTGTTCACAGAGCATACACTAGACTAACTGGCCCATAGGTGTAGTGAGAATTTTGGTTTCTTTGAAAAAACACAGAGATATTATAGAAATATGGCTTGAATTGGCTGATTTCCCCTGGCAGAGAAATAACCTCTCACAGTCTGCCCCTTGTTTCTGTATGGTTGGTCATCTAAGAGTGGTTTTGACAGGTTTAAAAGTTCAGCAGGCTCAGGAAGTGGTGCCAGAAAGATCAGAAGCTTAAAGCTATCCTTGGCTACACAGTTAATTCAAGCCCAGCATAAGCTACGTGAGGTTCTGTTTCAAAATGAAATAGCAAAATAAGCAATATCTTATGGAACGTGAAGCATATACATTGAAATTTCAGTGCCTATAAATCATTTTTTTAAATATTCAGACATCCATTTGTACACTTGGGCCGTTTTTGTGCTGTGGCTGCAGAGTGGAGTACTGTGGGGCCGCAGAGCAGAGGATGCTGAAGGATGCTGAAGGTGAAACTTTGTCACAAGTGGGACAAGGTGTGTTACAGGGGGTGTGTGAAATATTCCAAGGGACAAGTAGCGATGTCACCTCTAACATGGAGAGGGCGATCCTTTACCCGGGCTTGCTGTGGGCTCTCTCCACTTTGGCTACAAAAAGACACCATGCAGGCAGAAATGGCACATTTTGGCCGCTGTTGTGTCTGAGAACTGGGTTCATTTGTTGTAGCTGCCACTGTTCCACAGCCTGGGTTGCTCAAGCAATAGACCTTAATGAACCCACAATTCTGGAGACTAGACATGGTGTGAGATCCAGTGTGAGCAGAGCCCGGGTCCCTTTGAGAGAAGCACCTGTTTCAGGTTGCTCTCCTGGCCTCCAACAACTGCTTCTCACTGAGCTGGGTAACTTTAGTCTTCACTCACATTCTTGCCAGGCATGTCTCCATTTCCAAATTTCTTCTTTCCATAATGACAGCAGCTTGTACTGAAATACCCCCCACCGCTTCATTATGACCTCTGCAGTAATCCTGTTCCTGAGACCGTGGGGTAGGGGTTGGGGTTAGGACTTTGATGGGTGACTTTTCAGGGAGATCCAATTCAGATCAACCCATCTAAGCCCCTAGCTGCATGGAACAAAGAAACATTTCCAACACTATGCTATTTTTAAAATTAATTTTATTAATTTTAGTAAACTGTGAAGTGGAGAATTATCACATTTCGATGCTGATGCTCTTCAAGATGTACTCTGAAAGTGAGAAAAGAAAGCATTAAGTGTGTACCTGCTGTTGAATAGAGAACAAAGGTTTTTCCCAAATTGACCCAAATATGTTAGCACACAAAACAACCCTCCAAATCCCTATTTTCTTTGATTTTTTTTTAAACACCATGTTGGATCTTTGTCATTTCCCTTACTCATGTGGAAGGCTGTCCTGACATTGTGAATCATATCCTGTATCAATGAGAGGTACAGCAAGACCTTCCAAACCAGCTCAATACAATATCTCAAATTTTCATTAAGACCTACTAGGCATCAAGTGCATGTTCATGACGTGTACATAGTCAAACCAAGAAATGATGCCAGGACAAAGTAATGGGAGCTCTGATTCTACCTATTTTTTTTAAAGATTTACTTTTATTAGATTTATTGATTTTATTTTATGTGTGTTTTGTCTATATTTATTTATGTGCACCACATGAGTCCTTAATACCCATGGAGGGCAGAAGAGGGCATTGGGTCCCCTGGAACTGGGATTACTGATAGTTTGAACCATCATGTGGATGTAGAGGACCAAACCTGGTCCCTCTGAAAGAGTGACATGTGCTCTTAACCATTGAGCCATTTCTCTAGTCCTCAGATTCTATCTCTTATCAGCTGGGTGATTTTGGATGATGTGATTATGAAATTCATGATCTACCTCCCTCCCAGAAGAGGGAGGGAGGGAGGGTTTGGGTGAGATGTTGAATTAAATGATAGACCAAGACCCAGTACAAGATGGCTTCTCTCTGCTCCCCTACTCTGTTGTATAAGTGGAGATTGAATTTTCCTTCATGCCTCTCTCTCTCCTTGGTGGAGGGGGTTTTCACTTGACCAGATGGTGTCACTTAGACAGGGGTTTGCCTTCTGTGACCTCTAAGGTGTATTTTGAATACAAAGGAAAGCTGGAAGACCTGTCCATAGGAGGAACACTACAGATTATCATAGCGGGAACAACAAAACATGACCAACAACTGGGCATGGAGGATGATTGCATAGGAGTGCATATCCAGTGTGTCATTCATTACTGACCATAAACTTGGTAAAAGCATGACTCCACACCAATGCCAAGTGGGTAGAGGCATTTACTGGGCACCTGGGCTGTGGAAGATGCCCAGCTCTGTGGTTCATTGGTTAGCACTGAGGCTGTAAATCACTCTGATGTCATCAAATAGGAATAGCAATGCAAAAATAAAGCCTCTCTGTGGAGGTTTTCATTGGTGGAAAGTACTAATGCAGGAGGCCCTGAGATATCTGCAGACACAGTGAACTCTGGGAACATCTCTGGGTTGAATGGACTTCTGTCCTATGGCCTGAGTGTGGGGTTTGAGGCCCCATCCTAGCAGAAACAGGGACAGGCCAGCTATGCTCTGCACATGCTGTCCTGTGCCTCTGCACACCAAGCATTCCTTAGCCCATTCTGTTTGGTACTGTTGGGGAAAGGGTAAGTGTCAGGGAGTAAGCAAGAAGGAGAGAGGCAGAGAGGCAGGGGAGTGGCTGATTCTGAAAGTGGAGGACAAGGAGGTGTGAGACACCAGGTGAATTAGGAAAGGGTGCCCCTTCCTCAAGGTACTGCTCTTCTATCTGTCAGGAAATCACCCTGATATTCTGCCATGGTTTGGCAAGAACAAGATGACTGCAGGTGTGCTGAGTGCAAATCCTCACTGTCTATAGTGTGAACAGACTCCCCTAGGGCTTGAGTAGTGAACAGCTGTGAGATTAGCCCAAGAGACAGACCCAGGTCAGGAAACCTTGACTGGACCATTTCAAGCCATTCATTGCCTTGATTTTTCTCATTTAAGAAATAGTTTTTTAAAAGATTAAAGACAATGTGCCTAAGCTTCTGAGTACAAAAATGAATCCCAAGTCAGGGACAAAAGATACTGACAGTAGGAATGGTGGGGGGTTAAGGGCTTGTAGGAGAATCAGTTGAGCTATAAGAAGCAAGGGCAGCTTGGCCGGGCAGTGGTGGTGCACGCCTTTAATCCCAGCATTTGCAGGCAGAGGCAGGTGGATTTCTGAGTTCGAGGCCAGCCTGGTCTACAGAGTGAGTTCCAGAACAGCCAGGGCTACACAGAAAAAACCCTGTCTTGAAAAACCAAAAAAAAAAGCAAGGGCAGCTGCCCATCAAGCCTCCCTTCACCTCTCTTCTCAAGCTCTACAGGCAGAGAATGTCGGCTTTTGTTGGTGATGATATGGGTTACCATTGAGTTCAGTCAGAGTCTTTAAGTATTGTAATTTCAGTGAAAGTCTGCAGGAGAAGGGGATATTTAATGTTTGGAGGGGTCCAGGTAGGAGGAAGACCCTGTTCTGAACTTGATTTCCATATGTGACATCAGCTGACAACACCTGCATCTCCTATCTCTATACCCCAGTCAACAAGCTCCTGACCAAAAAACAAACAAACAAACAAACAAACAAAAACAAAAACAAACAAACAAACAGAAAACAAAACAAAACAAAAAACAAGCTCCTGACATACAGTTTTCCGGCATTCAGTACAGATGGGATGTACTTATGGATGGGAGAAATTGTCAGGATTTCTTTTTTTAGCATTTCAACTCATGGGATATGATCTAGAAATGAGTGTAGCATACTTAAGTGGTCCCCAAATGAATGTTAAGACCAAGGACACCCCCGGTTTACCAGAACATGGAGGGAGTTGATAGCAAAATGCAGGACACCAGCAGCTGAGGGAACACATGGTTTGATTTGATAAGTGTTGAACCTTCCAAAACATTATTCTTTCTGATTGTGGCTATGCTTTGAAGCTTTAGACATCCAGGAAAAGGTAAGCAGAAACCCAACTAGGGCTAGGCAGAGTGGTGAAGACCTGTAATCCCAGCACTCAGGAGGCAGAAGCAGAAAGATGCTGAGTTTGAGGCCGGTCTAGGATACATGGCAAGATATTGGCTTAAAGTAAATGAATGAGTAAATGGTGAGTGAATGAATGACCAGAAGTAACCCAAAGCAATGCCAGAAGCACTGGCCAAAGTTTAAAGTCCGTCTCCATAATAGGCCATTGGAAAAAGCTGTAGTAAAATACATGTCACTTTCTCCTGGCAATGAGTAAATCAGGAGAATTCTCTTCCACGTAAAAGAGGCAAAAATAAGAGCAACCAAAAGAGATAAAGAGATCCTGCCGAGCCTGATGCCTGGGAAGGCAGTAGCAGAGAGAACAGATGCATAGTCCACTGGCTACCCTGGGCTGTGCAGGTCTCATAGGGAGGGGCAGATGACAGGTCACACAGCCTCTGTATCTTTCTATCACCTGTGTTGTGTCATATATATATATATATATATATATATATATATATATATATATATGAAAAACAGAAAAAAAAAGAAAAGGAAGAAAGAACCAGGACACATTTGTAGAGGTCCAGTATGGTGAGGTGGAAGGGGGTGCCTCTGTGGGGCCCATGCCCCCTGAGGTACCAGCCGTATGATGGATGTAGAATGGAACACAGTTAGAGGAGAAAGCTTGGAGGGGGAGGGGGAGGGGGAGGAGGACAGAAGGGACAGAGAGGGGAAGAGGGGAAGAGAGTGAGGAGGGGCAAGCAGTCCCTTTTATAGTGATTTAGGCATACCTAGCTGTTGCCAGGTAACTGTGGGGCGGAGCCTAGAAGGAATGCTAACAACCTGTCCCTTGCTCATACAGCCAACAGATAGGTGGTGCTGTTGCCAGTAACCATCTCCCAGGAAGCTGCCCTGGCTCACAAAAAGATTCTCACTGACACCAATTTGCCCCAGTTCCAGGCACTCCCTGAAGGACTCTGAGAGCCAGGATCGCTGTGCCTGGGAGACCCCGAGACTGAGAATCCTGTTCCGTGCCTCGTTTTCTCCATATCCTCCATAGTGAGAGCCCAGATATCCATGATCCCTGAGACAGTGAGAGCATCTTCCTTCAGAGCTGAGAGGTGGCTTTAGAGATTTGGTGTCCATTAGATTATGATGAAAACGCTGCGGCATTGAGCGCCGAGGCCTGGCTCCAGGGACAGATCTGGAATCAGAGAATATCTGAAATAGATGCACATACCTTCACCTCTAAAGGGCGCTTCAGCTACAGCATATATTGTGGATGGTGATTTTTTTCTTTGTTTGATTAAGACTGGAATTTCTTCTTTGACAGTGATGATGGCTGGAATCACCACCTCCTTCTCCTCCGAAAAAAAGTGGACAGTTTGTGGACGTTCTAAAAGGTCAAAGCAGACAAAAGCCACAGTTGGAAGAACAGCTAAGCCAGAGGCCTCACACTCTCATGGCAAACTTATGAGGAAACAAGGCTGTTGGCTTCTGACAGAGAAGTTTCATTGGCAAGGTCTTCTGATATCTTTCCAGGTGATTTTTTTTTTAAATGCAGGATCTCATGTAGGCCCCAAACTCACTAGATATCTGGAAATGATCTTAAAATTCTAATTCTCCTGCCTGTCCTCCCAGTGCTGGGATTCCTGACATAGGTCACTGTGCCTGGTCTGTTTGGTCTAGACTTTACACTCTATAATTGAGCTGAGTCCCTAGCCATCTGATTATTTAATATAAGACCCATCCTCTGGCCTCAGGACCCTTCTCTCAGTGGCTCTCTGCTCCACACTCACTCCCCTTCCCCATTCCCTCCTCCTTTAATGGCTTGGATCTTGGAATAGGAACACTGAATCTTCCACAGCAGAGAGCCCAGAAAGTTTATCTTTCAAATATAATTATCCCTGAGGTAGTGAAGGAGCTATTAGTAATTGGTCCAGGATACCATGCAAAAAGCAGGACCATTCTGGGCAAACTTGAGTCACCCAGGCATTTTGTGACCCCTGAGTCAAGGCTCTTGGGGAAGATTCTACTGAAAACCCTCCCTGGCATAGGGCTTGGCAAACCTCAGAGCACATCTGTGCTTTTACATTAATGGAGGTTCACAAAAAGCACATAAGCTGCCAGCAGGATTGAGGTCCTTTGTACAGCTGTATAGCTGAGAGATGCTGGAAGCAGGAAATGATGTGATTGCCTACAAAAGAGACTGAGTCTTTGTACAAGGAGATAAGAATGGGTCGATTTGCATTCTTCTACTTGTTGTCCTCCAGTTGAACCAGCACCATTTGTTGAAAATGCTGTCCTTTTTCCCCTGGACAGTTTTAGCTCCTTTGTTAAAGATCAAGTGACCATAGGTGTGTGGGTTCATTTCTGTGTCTTAAATTCTATTCCATTGATCTTCCTGCCTGTCTCTGTACCAATACCATGCAATTTTTATCACTACTGCTCTGTAGTACAGCTTGAGGTCAGGGATGGTGATTCCTCCAGAAGTTTTTATTTGAGAATAGTTTTCGCTATCCTGGGTTTTTTGTTATTCCAAATGAATTTGAGAATTTCTCTTTCTAACTCTGTGAATAATTGAGTTGGGATTTTAATGGGGATTGCATTTAATCTGTAGATTGCTTTTGGCAAGATGGTCATTTTTCCTATATTAATCCTACCAATCCCTGAGCATGGGAGATCTTTCCATCTTCTGAGATCTTCTTCAATTTCTTTCTTCAGAGACTTAAAGTTCTTGTTATATAAATCTTTCACTTGCTTGGTTAGATTCACACCAAGGTATTTTATATTATTTGTGACTATTGTGAAGGGTGTCATTTCCTTAATTTCTTTCTCACCCTGTTTATCTTTCGAGTAGAGGAAGGCTACTGATTTGTTTGAGTTGATTTTATAATCAGCCACTTTGCTGAAGTTATTTTGTCTTTTTGTTTGTTAGTTTGTTTGTTTAAATCAGGTTTAGGAGTTCTCTGGTGGAAGTTTTGGGGTCACTTAAGTATACTATCATATCATCTGAAAATAGTGATATTTTGACTTCTTCCTTTCCTATCAAATCCAAGTGGATAAAGGACCTTCACATAAAACCAGATACACTGAAACTAATAGAAGAGAAGATGGGGAAGAACCTTGAATATTTGGGCACAGGGGAAAAGTTCCCAAACAGAACACCAATGGCTTGTGCTCTAAGATCAAGAATTGACAAATGGGACTTCATAAAATTGCAAATTTTCTGTAAGGCAAAGGATACTGTCAATAGGACAAAATGGCAACCAACAGATTGGGCAAAGATCTTTACCACATCCTGTAGAGGGCTAATATCCAATATATACAAAGAACTCAAGAAATTAGACTCCAGACAACCAAATAACCCTATTAAAAATGGGGTACAGAGCTAAACAAAAAATTCTCAACTGAGGAAACTCGAATGGCAGAGAAGCACCTAAAGAAATGTTCAGCATCCTTAGTCATCAGGGAAATGCAAATCAATTCAACCCTGAGATTCCACCTCACACCAGTAAGAATGGCTAAGATCAAAAACTCAGGTGATAGTAAATGCTGACGAGGATATGGAGAAACTCCTCCATTTTTGGTGGGATTGCAAGATGGTGCAACCACTCTGGAAATCAGTCTGGCAGTTCCTCAGAAAATTGGACATAGCATTACCTGAGGACCCAGCTATACAACTCCTGGGCATATACCCAGAAGATGTTCCAATATATAACAAGGACATATGCTCCACTATGTTCATAACAGCCTTATTTATAATAGCCAGAAGCTGGAAAGAACCAAGATGTCTTTCAACTGAGGAATGGATACAAAAAATGTAGTACATTTACACAATGGAGTATTACTCAGCTATTAAAAACAATAAATTCGAGAAATTTTTAGGTAAATGGATGGAACTAGAAAATATCGTCCTGAGTGGGGTAACCCAATCACAAAAGAACACACATGGTATTCACTCATTGATAATTGGATATTAGCCCAGAAGCTTGAAATACCCAAGATTCACCTCACAGACCACATGAAGCTCATGAAGAAGGAAGACCAAGTGTGGGTGCTTCGGTCCTTCTTAGAAGGAGTAACAAAATACTCAAGGGAGCAAATATGGAGACAAAGTGTGGGACAGAAACTGAAGGAGGGGCCGTCTAGAGAGCATTCCACCTGGGTATCCATCCCATGTGCAGTCACCAAAGGTAGATGCTGATATGGATGTCAGAAAGTGCATGCTGACAGGAGCCTGATATAGCTGTCTCCTTAGAGGTCTGCCAGAGCCTGAAATATACAGAGGCGGATGCTCACAACTAACCATTGAACTGATCAAGGGGTTCCCAATGGAGGAGTTAGAGTGAAGACTGAAGGAGCTGAAAGGATTTGCAGCCCCATAAGGAGAGCAACAATACCACCCAACCAGAGCTCCCAGGGTCTAAACCACCAGCCTGGGAGCACATAGGGAAGGACCCATGGCTCCAGTTGTATATGTAGGGGAGAATGGCCTTGTCAGGCATAGGTGGGAGAGGAGATCCTTGGTTTCATGAAGGCTGGACGCCCAGTGGGGGGGGGAATTCGAGGGTGGGGAGGTGGGAGGGGGGTAGGTGGAGCACATCCTCATAGAAGTAGGAGGAGGGGAGATGGGATAGGAAGTTCCTGTGGGGGGCGGGGAAATGGGTAAGTGGATAACATCTGAAATGTAAATAAAATATCCAATAAAAAAAAAAGAGAGACTGAGTCCTGGGATGTCACTTGGGGGTCCTCATTTCTCCCGTTATTGCTGTTTCCCTTCTTCTTGTCCCTTTTGGCACCCTCCTTCGTCACACTGCACCCTCTGCTCCTCTCTACCTTGAACATATCACCACCCACTACTGCTACTCAGCACTGCCTGTAACTCAAGCTTCAGGGGATCCAAAGCTGTCTTCTGACTTCTTCAGGCAATACACTCATGTGCACCCATACACGCATGCACACACAAGCACACACACACACACACACACACACACCTTGTCCACTCTGTAATAGCACAAGTTGGGAGAGACAAAAACAAAACAAAACAAAAACCAGCAAAAATCCGTTCTACCCAGTTTGGAATAAGCTTCCACCTCAACATCAGATCTTGAACAGGATCTGGCAGTAGGGCCAGACCTACAGTCCTATGGCCTACACCTTGGGGCCCAGTCTAGCACTTACCAGTTACCACTGTGACGGTCCCACTCCCTTCATACTTCAATTGTCTGGGCATTTTGTTGGCACTCTTAGTGTAGGGAATGAGGCTCATTTTGTACAGTTGGCCACAGCACTTCTGCTTGCCAAGTTGCCCACTGTTGGCTATTTTATAGGGGATGACCTCCTCTTAGATACTGGCCAAACATTGGTAATTGTTGATGTCTTTATTGACAGATGTAAACATTAACTCCTGGGAGCAATGGCCAATGACAAAACATGGGATGGGCAAGGCGGAGGTTTACTTTAAGTCAGCAAACATTAGTGAGTGCCAATCAAGTGCAAAGTGCTATGCACTGTTGCTTTTATGATGACTCACACACACAATAAGCGTGTGCTCATGAATGTGTGTGTACATATATAATGGCCACACATGTCATACCCACAACAATGGACGTACATATGCATTTTTAAAATGTGAATGTTCTGTTCCATGCATGCATGTAGTATTGTTAGCATGCATATACATGTTTAAATAAATAGAAAATGATTATATATACTTTTGTGTACAATCATAAGAAAGTTGGGAAACATATATACTATTAGGCTTATGTAAAATGAGAAATGCCTTGGAACTCAAAACCACTTTCATATAGCTGTAGCTTTGTTTCCCAACATTTTTATTATTACACACCATGTTGTTAATTTTTTTCCAACTTGACACAACTTAGAGTCATCTGAGGAGAGGAAATCCCAGTTGAGAAGTGCCCCCCATTAGATTGGCCTGTTAGATAAGCCTGTGGGCATATTTTCTTGATCAGTGATTGATGTGGAAGGGCCCAGCCCACTGTGGGTAGTTCTGGGCCATATAGAAAACCAAACTGAGCAAGCAATAAGCAGGGTTCCTCTGTGTTCTCTGCTCTGCTTCCTGCCTCTAGGACCCCAAGGGTCTGCACTGACTTCCCTCAGTGATAGACTCTGGTCAGGACATTGTGCTCCAAATGAACCCTTTGCTCATCCAGTGACTTCTGGCTGTGGTATAGTAAATACAGCAATAGAAAGCAAAGTAATATACAATCTTCACAGCTTGTCGTCAGTCTTCAGTGTATTCCAACAATTCCTCCTCAAAGATTCTAGCCAGTTCCACAGTCCAGACAAGCCTCCCTTCTGGCATGCTAATGGGATATCTACTGTCACCAGGTGTAAGCTCTTTAAAACTGTATAGAAACTGGAACTCATTTCAACTCCCACTAGATAGTGGAAGAAAGAAGGTGGTGGTGTTGTCCCATCTCTGCCTCAAAGGCAGAAACAGGAGATGTGTAGTCCATGGGAATTTGGCATGACTTGTGCTGCCTTTGAGGAGATGACATGGGGATGCTTCCAGAATTCTCAGGATGCTCTCATTTATGGTGGACAGCAGAGGCAGTGGTACCCTGTCAATTGTCATTTCCCCACCCCATTTCTTGTCTCTTAGGCAGTTCTCAGCAAGCACTCCTTTACCCCTATTTCCCTTCTCTGTCTGGCCTTTGGTATCAGCCTCCCCACGTGATCTTTCCATCCCTCCATCCTCTCTATACTATGACTACACAGAATGTCCCAGTGCAGAGCCTGAGGTGTGTCACTTACATGTCTGGTGTCCCTGTTGTTCCCTGAAGCAATCCTACTTGTACCTACTTGTACCTACTTGTACTTTTCTTGGAAACGGGACATTTGGTGTGAAAGTCAGAGTCTCAAAGCTGTCCTAACCTGACCAGAGTCTATTGTGCCAGCCTCACTTCCTCTACCCCATTGTTTCTTCAGGTGTCCCTGCCTTCGTCACCAGGGCAGTGGGTTCCATACCTCCTTGCTTTATGTATATCTTTCCTTCTTCTCTTTGGCCAGATTGTTGACTCCTTCTCCTTAGGGTTAGGGCTAAGGACCACTGATCCTACGAACTTCTTCCTGATGTCTCCCAGTCATTTCCTTTTGTCAAGACAGTTGCCCTTCATCATTTGTGCTGACCTGCCCCAGCTATGCAATCTGCTTGGTGGATACCACAGCCTCTGACTTATGCACTGAATAATTTTTTTCCCTATTAAACTCAGAGTACTTACTTTCAAACACTCCACTGTGGGAGTCTCTGCAAGTTTACGGCTGGCAGGGGAACAATCCAGGTAAGAGTGAAATTCAGTTCAGCTCAACTTCATGAGCACTGACACCAAGCCAGTTTGTTATACATAATAAATAAAGTACAGTGTAACTTTCGAAAAAATGTTTCCTTATAACAATGATCCCAATCCCACGTACACAATAAAGTTTAAGGCATGACTGCATCGAAACTCTTTTGCAAAGTACATGTGACTTCTAATATGAAGATGAGTTCTATAGCTTAAGGACTTGGGATGGTTTCCCACCCAGATACTGTAGAGGTCTGGTTGCACCTGGAATCTAGAGAATTCCCGAACACAATCCACCCACAGGCTATAAAGTACAGGTGATATCTCCCCTAAAGATGGGTCCTATTGATTGAGGAACAAAGATAAAGATATAGGGAGGGAGAATCTACAATAAACATTCTTGGGATTTGGGTGGGGTCTGGCTCTATAAGTAGTAAAAGTCACCAGATCATTAACAACATCCACTCCCAGCCTTCCAGGTGAAAAACAGGAGTTCATTCACTCCACTGAGGAGACAGCCCTGTGTGAGTAACATTCATGGTTTCTCCAGTGCTTGTCTGTGAACACTCATACTCCAGTAAGGACATGTCCTTTGAGAACACTTATCCTAAGAGATTGTCACCATGAATCTACAGAAGTGAAGAATCCAGGAATACCTGAACTGTGTGTAAACTTCAGGTTAGACTTTCCTAAGGTTTTTAGCATATGATGAATTCCAAATCTCAAATGCTGTAAGCCTTGACCTTTGCTCTCTGATGAAAAAAACTGAAGTGAAGGGATTCACTCATGGTCACAGAGCTAGGAATGAGTGGAGCTGGAGGAGAACTTGGGGTCCGCCATACCTCTCTGTACTTGTACCTGGAATCTAGAGAATTCCCCAACATAATCCACCCAGCTCTTGTATGCATCGTGTGTTCATGTGGGTGAATCCAGACATCAGACACAACACGTATAGAAGTCAGAGATAGCCACAGGTGTCCATTCTCATGCTCTACCCTGTTTGTGGCAGGATCACTCATCATTCACTATTGTGTACACTAGCCAACAGGCCCATGAGCTTCTGGAGAGTCTCCTGTGTCTATTTCCTCTCTGGGAAACTGAACTCAGGCAATCAGGCTTGCCCTGAAAGTGATTTGCTGACTGAACTATGTCCCCAGACCCCATCCCTCAAACTGATGGATGTCTTTTTCCAGTTTCATGTTATTTTGTTTGTTCGTTTGTTCCATGGATTTAACTCAGAGCCTTGTTATGCTAGACACGTACTCTACTGAGACAGAATTTCTTAGCACCCTGAATCTACACTTTCTTTTGTAAGGAACCAAACTGAAGACATTTTGAATAAAACTTCCATTTTGAATAGGGGTCAAGAAAAGTTCCCAAGACCTCCCTGGATGAGTAACATCCTGGCTGGCAAGTTGAGACATGAATGCTGGACAAGTCATCCTGCCTCAGTTGAGCAAACCAACCAATGAGAACAGGGTAGATGATGCACCACAAAGAAATGTTCCTAGGAAAGTGCCCTATCTCTGAATCTTGATTGGTGGAAAATGTAATTGTAACTTTGGCGTAGTTGCCTTTTGTGATTTTGTGCTTAAAATTCTGGCTCAGGGTCACAGTTCAGCCCCCAAGCCCTTTCTATGTCCCTGATCTGTCACTGGTGGCTTGATTACAATAAACTTCTTTTCTGCATTGACATTGGGTTGTTATGGATTGAAGGAGACCTCCTAACAGTTTGGTTACATATAACCCTCATACAGTATCGATGCACTTGGCTGCCTAGTTCTATGCAGTATGTACATACCCCTTCTCTGAACAATGTACCTAGCAACTTCAAAACCCCTTCACATTTCCACCTGTATCAGCCTACAATCATATAAGTTTCTCTACTACAATCAACAATCAAATTTAGACCAGTTCTAACCAAGTATATTTTTATATATCCAGGGAGGAAGCATAGAAAGGCCAATTCAGCCTGAGCTGGTTTTGGATGCATACACATAAAGGAAAACTGTGTCCTCAAGTGAACTTTCAGGGGAACTCCCTGATCTTATGCTCATGTATAATTGGGCATAAATATGATGAGGCACATAAATAGTAACTACATGGTCTAACCTAGCAATCAAATTAGAGTGCCCCATCCCAAACAATGCTCCTTAGTAACCAGCACCTCCTCTCTTAGATACCATAAAAATAGACTCTGGCTGTAGCATGTAGCCCTTGCTATCTTCACTCATGTGGCCTGCTGTCAGTCTTCACAATGTACCCCTGTAACCTGCACTGTCCCTTCACTCTGAATAAAGTTGTCTTGCTTCTTTTGCTAATCCATGTGAGCCCTTATTCTCAGTTCTTCGGAAAAGAGGTCCCAAGCCTGGAAGCACCTCGTCTAGACCCTGAGCACCTGTGTCCCTACCACTGAGCCACATCCCAACCACTGTCTGTTCTTCAAGGCAGGTTCTCACTGTGGAGCCCAGGCTGATCCTCCTGTCTCTGCCTCCTAAGCATGTGTACAATACCTCCTGCTGTAGGATGCCTGGACTTGAACAGTTTATTCCTCTGCTACTGAAGGTAGAACCTCCCAGTGCATCCTTACAACTTTAGGTATTATTATACATGTCAATTTTTCACCAGCTCTTCAGTATCTGGACACCTCACCTCACACCTCCTCCTCCTTACTCAAAATTTTAATGAAAATGATATATTGTGTGTTCCTAATAAGAATCATTGACCCACCTTTCCAGTGACCAGAGTTTTTTAAATTGACTTGGGGAGAATTTTATTACATAAGCCACAAATATTGTTGGTTTTTTTTTATAGAAATTATGTTTACATTGTCTTTTTCATAAAAGGCTTCCAGCTTTAGAAGAAGTCAAATTAATTAATCTTTTCCTTATGTTCTTTGCCATTTACATAACAAAATATTCTATAATTGAAGCTACTTGACCTTTCTTTTTTGTTTGTTTTTTTAGTTGATTGGTTTAATTGGAAGCAGGGTTCTCATGTAGACCAGGTTGGCCTCAAATTCCTTATGTAACTGAAGATGTCTTTGAACTTCTGAGCCTTCTGCTTTTACCTCCCAAGTGCTGGGATATAAACATACATCATCATGCTTGACTATCTTATATATTCCTAATATTTCATGTTCATTTACTTAGCTTTAGTGGCCTAGAACTTATTTCTATGAAGAGAATTGTCTTAGTTAATGTTGTACTGCTGTTAAGAGACACCATGACCAAGGCAAGTTATAAAAGAAAGCATTTAATTGAGGACTTACTTACAGTTTCAGAAGTTAGTCCATGACCATCATGGTGGTGAGCATAGCAGGAGGGAGGCAGGAAGGCATAGTGCTAGAACAGTAGCTGAGAGCTTACATTCAGAACCACAAGTCAGAGGCAGAGATAAAGGGAGACAGAGATAGTTACAGAGAAACAGAGAAAGACAGACAAGAGCAACAGATAGAGAGGGAGGGAGACTGGGTCTGGTGTGGGCTTTTGAAATATCAAAGTACACACCCAATGACACATATCTTCCAACAACGTCACACTGTCTAATTCTTCCCAAGGAGTTCCACAACTGGGAACCAAGTATTCAAACATATGAGCCTTTAAGGTTGTGGTAGTTTGGAAAAATGGCCCCCACAGACACACAGGGAGTAGCACTATTAGGAGATGTGGCCTTGTTGGAGAAAGTGTGTGTGGAGTGGTGGGCTGTGAGAGGCAGCTTGGTACCTGGTCGAGCGCAGGCCTCAAACCCTGGATACTCTAAAGAGACGGTAGGAGTTCAGCCTTGCTCCTGAGCCCTGGTTCCTTTCACTTATCCACAGCCCCTCCCAAAGAAAAGTTTGTGGCCTTTGGTCACATAGCACAGAGGGCATGACTACAGGCTGTAGAGCCTCAAGAGATCTCCATATTAATGAGATACCTAAAGGCCAGAGGGTGTAGCCAATTAAGCATTCCTTCCCAGACCCTCCTCCTTGCAAAATATTTAACCTCAGGCCTGCCCTGAGGACACAGGGTATAGCTTCATCCACTTTTCACCATAACAATAAACCTTTTAAAACCATGGACTTCCTTGTGTCTTTGGGGCCCACAGTGGAGAACCATAAAGAGGGCCTTCAACTAATGAGCTACTGTCTAATCTCCCATCAGAGGACTTCTCTATGTCCCAGCCACAGAGGTCTGCCAACTCAAGCAAGCTAGCTGAGCTGAGACCACTGGTCTCCCACCAGCTGCCTCGGCCCGGAGACCCCCGACCCAAGAGCTCTGACCTCGCTGGTCTCAGACTGAGATCTCTCCGTACCCGGCGTGGAGCTCGGTGGCTTCTCATAGCCCAGCATCTGCCCAGTGCCACGTGGAGTGAACTCAGTCAAATTCCCACACTTCTGCTCTCTGAGTCATGCTTCCAGCTGCCTGGGGGACAGATGCACAGGAACCACAGCGCAGTTCAACAGAACCCACACCCACCCACAAAAGTGTGTCCCTGGTGGCAGGCTTTGAGGTCTCAGTTGCTTAAGTCTGACCAGTCTGGTACACTCTCTTTCTGCTGCCTGGAGAACCAGAAGTAGAACTCTCAGCTACCTCTCCAGTACCACATCTGCCTGCATCTTACCATGCTTCATGCCATGACAACAATGGACTAAACTTATGGACTATAAGCCACTCCCAATTAAAGATTTTCCTTTATAAGAGTTGCAGTGGTCACAGCAATAGATACCCTAAGACAGGGCTCATCCTCATTCAAGCCACCACAGGTATATTGGTGTGTTCTTTGGTTTTTGTTCTATGTAAATTGTACTCTGATCTTTCTTACTTGTTTAAAGATTTATTTTCATTAGTTGTGTGTGTGTGTGTGTGTGTGCGCGCGCTTGTATATGTGCACGTGTACTCGAACTTTATGAACCCACTGACACGGGTCCTGGGAATTGAACTCGGGCCTTCTGGAAGAGCAATATGTGCTCTTAATAGCTGAACCATCTCTCAGATCTCCTGAGTATTTACAAAAATACAGAAATTTGTTCCTTAGACACACACTTCACAAAGAATCACTGTTCCTTAAACTCCACATATGAGAGAATGAGAGAAAACCTATGAAGAAACTCATTTGCAAAGCAGGAGGAAAATTATCTTCAAGGACTGGTACAGGTTAAACTTGAGACACGTGGGACTATCAAATTAGGAGGAGATGGTACTCCAACTGTGAAGGGAACCAGAAGCTTAGCATATTGGCTAGAATATATAGCACAAGCTAACTAAAGCTGGAGAGGTTGCCATTGCAGGGACTAGAACCCCGTGAGTTAAATCAGCGTGATCCTGGTTTCTGCATAGTTGGTCAGCTGAGAATGGTTCTGACACATATAAATGTTCAGCAGACTCAGAAAGTGGTGCCAGAAGATCAGAAGTTCAAGGCCATCCTTCAGTACATAGATCACGTCCAGCCTGAGCTACATAATACTGAGAATATTTTATTTACTTCCTGGTTCTTTACAGGAAGTTTGCTGACTGCGATGGAGAGTGGATGACAGTGTTAGTTAGACATGTCTTTATATGAGAGACAATGAAAAGCTAGCTTCATGACTGCTCTTCCACAGAAGCCACAGTTGGTCCCCAGCATCAATACTGGGCAGTTCACACCCACCTGTAACTCCAGGTTCAAGGGGTCTGAGATCCTCTTCTGGCCTCCCCTGAAATCTACCCAGGGTGTAAACACATACACAACACAGAGAGAGACATAGACATACATAAAAGCAATTCTTTTTTTTTAGTTATTAGAAAGTGGTATATTGTTTGTTTGGAAGTCAGTTCCTGACATTTAGAGCCTGTCCACTGGGGGGTGGGTCACTAGTTGCTGTATCATGGCAGTGGCTCCCCTTGATCCCTGTCCTGAGACACCCTCAGCCCCACTGCACAGCCTCTTGCTCCAGCATGCCAGATACTCTACAGGTCGAGCCATACTTGGCATTCTTGTCTAGGACACCTGAGTCAGAGGTCTGTGCAGGGGGAAGTGACCTTCCACACTTGAGCTGGCAGAGTGACAGAGATCGTAATTATCGTGTCAAACGATCAGTGTTCACTGAAATCAACAGCACACACACACACACACACACACACACACACACACCACACAATCAAACACAGCCTCACTGATGGGAAGTCATCAAGAAGAAATGTTTCCAACACAATATTCACTTAATTGTACATAGTAAAGATATGAAATGGAATATGAGATTCTCTTGCTGCTTCTCTTGAAAGTGAGAAAAGAAATCATACACTATTTTCCTGATGTTGGATATAAAACCAAGTCATTTACCCAAATGGCTCCAAATCTGTCAGCACACAAAGCAGCCCATCATTTCTATAGAAGCAGAGGGATGGTTATAATTTGTCCTAGAACACCATGCTGGGTCTTTGTCACTCCACTTTGACTTGCTCGTGCAGTCCCAGCAATGATGTTGAATAATTTTCTACATCAGTGACCACTGTACCAAGACCAACCAAACCAGCATCTCAGCTTGTGGAAGACAGCAGTCCATGCAGCCTAGTGGTTAGTGCGAAGGAGGTAGGAAGCCCTGTGGCAATTAATTACAGTAACTCCACAAGTGAGAAGCAGCAATGAGATAACCTAACTTTTGTCCATAATATGCTATGCCCCGCTTGAGTGTGGGTGCTTCCTTGTTGGAGATGATTGCTCCAGGAGTCACTGAGGTCCCAGGAGAGGAAAATAAAGTCTGTGGACATCTGTGAACAGAGTGGCTTCTTTCTGCCTATAGTCTGAGATGCCAGTGGCTGTATTCCAACACAGACAGGAAAAGGCAATTTTTACAACTTGTCATCAATTGTGCCATTTTGTATTCTGAGAATTCTCCCTCAGTCATTCTGAGCAGTTCCACCAGCCAGACAAGCCTCTCTGCTGAAGTACTAATAGGACATCTACTGTCAGCGGGTGTAAGCTCTTTAATGCACCAGTGTGGAAACTGAGGTGCATTTTATTGGACAGAAACAGGGTAATGGAAGAAAGAAGGCAAGTGTTAACTTGTCCCATTCCTTCCCCAAAGGCAGGAACAGGCAACCAGAATGATGAAAGGAAATTTGGCCTGACTGGTGCTGGACTTGGAGGGGGAAGGGGGCATTAGGATATTACCAGAGATTTTGAGATATTCTTGTTGGTCATGAAAAGCAGAGTTTGAGTGTTCAGTGAATCCTCATTCTCCTCAATTTCTTTCCCACGAGACAACTGTCAGCAAGTGTCCTGTCTCCTAGTTCTCTCTGTCTGGACTTTTATATCAGCCTTTTTGTAGCCTCTGGCTTTCTCTCAGCCATCCTATCTACACTGAGGTGACAAACTATCATAGATCAGAGCCAGAGGTATGTCACTCCTTGAAAAACCTCTGATGGTTCCTATTGTGCTGGTGACTGTGGGTCTCTGGACAGGTGGAAGCAAAACACTGTCCTGGAAGTGGTGACTGCTCTCAACAGAATTTGTATTTGGATATTGTAAGCTCTCATATTGGGCCTGGAAAATAATTCCTTTTACCTAAATGAACACTAGGGTTGCCAGGCTTGCAACCCTGATCTCTGTTTTACCTTTCCTCCCCTGCCTCCTTTTTCTGGAGGTCACAGAAGCTATCAGGAGTATCTATGCCTCTGTGTTCACATTTTGTCCCTTGTCCCATCTCTACTTGTCTGCCTCCCTGGGAATCCTCTGGGCTGAGGAAATCCCTCTGTTCTGCCGCCTCCTGTCAGAGCCCATGGGATGGGCTCTCCATGTTCTTCCTCAGGATACGGAGCTTCAGGTTTGGTGTTTGCCCCTGGTGAGTTTTCATGCTGCAATGGTATAAATGTTTTAAGATCTTTCCATTTTGAAATAGGAGTGTTTATTCTGTGCCATTAGATATCAGTAGTATATGTTTTTTAGGTTTTTTTAAATTGTGACTATTTTGTAAGAAACCACAGTTAAGAGACTTTAGGCTTGTAGAATACTTGCATTTTTAAAAAAAATACAGGATTTATAAAGTTGGATTGTATTTTCTATTGTGAGATAAACATGAAACAGGGAACAAGGAGTAGCAGGTTATAGTTTTATTTGCTTGTGTGTCAAGTTGACAAAATTTTTGTGACAGGGCTTGTTTTTGAAGGCTCCCTGTAAAATGCATTCAGGGCTTCTCTGTGAGAAGTATTTCTCTCTAGGCAGTTGCTAGCAGCTGAATGCAAACTCTCAGTTCAGATTTTGATCTCAAAGTGGTCTTTAGGTTTGTCCCCTGAAACAATTTAATTGTCAACACAATCTAGTATCAGCTGGTGGTAAGAGTCCTCTTAAGGGATCTTCTAGGCCAGCACAGCCTGTGGGCGTGTCTATGGGGGATGATTCTGATTATGCTAATTGAGGTGGGAAATCTCAACCCAAAATGGAGCAACATTGTTCCCTAGGTATTGGATCCTGAATTGCATGGGGGTGGAGAGATTGAGATGTGTATTAGGTATACATGCATCAGTTTCTCTCCACTCTTGGCTGTGGATCTGAGCAGCTACTTCCAGTTCCTGCGACTGTGACTGCCCTGCTGTGAAGGACTTTAATCTGGAACCCTGACCTGAAATAAATCCCTTCCTCTCCACATTATTTTTAGCTGTGGTGTTTTTCATAGGCACAGAAGTGAAACTAAAACTACCAGCAAAGAAAAATAATAAAAGATAATGAAGCCATGACTTTTTTGGTTAATGGGCACCAAGCAACATAGATGGTTAAGTCAGCACAACACCCTGTAATTAACTGCCAGGGTCAGGCAGCAAGAAGACTGGCAGGCGAGTGGGTGTGCCTGTGTATCTGAAGAGGCTGCAGCTGGGCTCAGCAGGAGAGGATATTAAAGAACTACAGTGCATGACTCCAGGACTGAGAGCCTCCTCCTCTTTTCCTGTTCTTGGTGTCTTTTCTCTGCAGCCTGCTCTGCCACTCCAGCCTCTGCTAAGCCCTTAGTGCAAGATTCCAGATGAGGCCTTCTCTAGTCCAAGACAATTCCCTCACACCTACAGCATAGTCATCAAAATCATTAAATTCTGGATCATTCTATGAGTCTGCCCAGCTGCAGCCTCCTCCTTTACACTTGGAAATTTTTTGGGCTCCTTCAAATCCAAGACCATCAACTAGAACAATGTTTCTCAACCTGTGGGTCACGACCCCCAGAAGACAAATGCCCTTTTCATAGGACTTACCCCAAACCACTGGAAAACACACATATTTACATTATGATTCATAACAGTGGCAAAATTACAGTTATGAAGAAGAAATGAGAAATGATATGAAAGCCACCACTATATTAAAGGGTTGCAGCATTAGGAAGATTGAGAACCACTGATCTAGAAGGTTCTAGTTGATTGTACATCACCATAGGAGGGCTTGTATTATGGGTGGGCATTGATGCCCCAGAAAAATAGCCTGAGGAGCTTCAGGCTAACAGCTATAGCAGCCAACAGTGCTAACAGTAGGATGTGCTTTAAAAGCCCAACACCACACTATACTACAGTATACTGCAATACTACAGAGACTGCAGTCTCTGGAGTTTATAGAAGAAATACTTTAGAAGTCCTCTCATCCACACATGCACTCACTACCAGGACTTTTTAACTGCACTTGCTATGGGAGAAGTCATCACCTTTGGAGCCATGACAGTAGAACTTGCTGAGTGTGTTGTCATGGGAAGCCTGACCCCAGCACAGATGGCCACTCAGCATGCTTTCCCTGCTCAGCCCTTCTCTAATGGTGCCAATAGCCTTTGTAAGACATAGCCAGGAGCCAAACCCATGAAATTACCTGCTGTTCTGGAAAAACCTAGTCAGTTAAAGTACAAGATTAAGAAAGGACAGTTTCAGGTCCCAGGAACTTAAAGAACGTCTGGTATTTCCTGGAAGCTGGTTATGATAGTGGGATGGTCTTACTTAGGCAATGAGGATACGATGGTGATAGTGGGATGGCCTTAATCCATGATCCTTGCCTACACTTCCTGCTTTGCTTGCCTTATAGCCTACCATCTGACATTAAAAATTAAGAGCTTGATCAAGACCCTCAACTTGTTCTCCTTCTTTGTGTCTCTTGTCCTTTCATTCACCCACTCCCCGCCCCCAGGTCCTTGTTGAATTCCCCACAGGTCGAGGCAAGACATAACTGTGGGGATGAAGGGCATGGCTCAGGTAGTTGAGTGCTTGTCTATCACGCATAGAGTCCAAGATTCCTGAGACATAGGCCATAAAATAGGTGTGGTGGTACATGCCTGTAATCACAACAGGTGGAGTTAGGAGAATCCGAAGTTTAAGGTCATTCTTGGCCTCATAGTGAGTTACAGGCTAGCCTAGACTACATAAGACTGTGTCTTTAAGGGAGAGGGTGTAGGGTACCTTTGAATCTTTACACATCCAAGAAGAAAAATGACAAAAGAGTACCTTTTGTTCTTGGCTTAGTGCAGTGGAGCTGAGACAGCTCACCCAGAAGCAGCACTGGGATGTTAGCCATTATTTCCTTCTGTTCCTACCACCCCTATGCTGCAAGTGATCTTGGGACACACTAGAACATACAGGAAGTAGAGGGTGAATTGAAGGCAAGACTCCATGATGTAACTTCCATGAGGTCATTACCCATGATGGGCTGGGGCTTTGTGCTGATGTTTAGGGATCACCCAGGCACCTGTAAGTAACCTCTTACCCATTAGCTTAAAAGCTGAACTTCAGTGAAATCCTTATTTTGGTCTGTTGTTGGTGTCCAATCTGGGGCAAACAGATTTTTGTACATATCTCCCCAGGGAAAGTGAGTAAAACAAACATACTGTGGTTATAAATATGAAGGCCAATGAATCCAACGCAAAGTCTTTCTTGTCAGACCCAACAAAGCTGAGGGGGTAGAGCTCACACCTGCCTCTCTACCATAGCACCTTCTCACAAAATTTCTGAAGAGAATGTTCTAATTAACTACTAACCACTAACCACGCACTAACTATTGTGCCTATGTCAGTGTGCACCAGCTGGGAAACCTTTATTGCTGACACTCTTGAAGAATGTAATGATGCAGACGACAAGTCTGTACAGAGTACCTACATGGCTACAGCTGCTCCAGGAAATTGACAGCAGAGCCTGCTAAATCCTCAAGACCAATAAAGCCTGGATCTGTATTTGAATAGCTTGCTTAAATCTCTGTTTTGCCTATAAAATACTAGCCTTTCTGCCTGCTCAAATATACACTTCATTTACCGTATACTGTTGTTCATTACAATACTCAGATACTGCAAATAGGTGCCATTGTGAGTTAGAGAACCTCTCTCTCTCTCTCTCTCTCTCTCTCTCTCTCTCTCTCTCTCACCCTCCCTTCTTCCTCTCATGATTGATTAGGTTGATGTATTTCCTGAAGGATAGATAGATGGATGAGGTTCCCTGTTCATCTTGGAAGACACTGGGCAGTTGTCTTAGTTTGGGTTTTATTGCTGTGAAGAGATGTCATGACTACAGCATTTTTTCCTTTTCATTAATTAATTAATTAATTAATTTACTTTACATCCTGATTGCAGACTCCCCTCCTCCCAGTCCCTCTTTCATACAACCTCTCCCCCATCTCCCTTTTCCCTCACTTCTAAGAATGGGGACGTTGCCCCTGGCTATCAACCCACCCTGGCACCTCAAGTCACTACAAGACTAGGAACATCCTCTCCCACTGAGGCCAGACAAGGCAGCCCAGTTAGGGAAACAGGATCCACAGGCAGGCAATTGAGTTAAGGTAAGCCCCCACTCCAGTTGTCTGGGACTCACATGAAAACCAAGCTGCACATCTGCTGCATATATGCAGGGAGGTCTAGGTGCAGCCCTTACATGCTCTTTGGTTGGGACCACAACAACTCTTCTACAGGAAACTATTTCATTGGAGTTGGCTTATAGTTCAGAGGTATAGTCCATTATTGTCATAGTGGGAAACATGGCATCACACAGGCAGACATGGTACTGAAGAAGGAGCTGAGAGTTCTATATCTTGACCTGCACGCAACAACTGTGTCTCACACCAGGCACAGCTTAAGCATATGAGACCTCAAAACCCACTGCTTCCATAGTGACACACTGTGATCCTCCAACAAGACCACACCTACTTCAAGAAGGCCACACCTCCTAATAGTGCCACTCTCTATGGGCCAAGCATTCAAACACAGGAGTCTATGAGGGTCATGCCTAATCAAACCACTACAACAGCAAAGGTGCTCCCTGAACTTTCCAATCAACTACTTTTGGCCCAGACTAAGTCCAGGAAGCCCCAGGGGAGGAGCAAGCTCCTTTATTCCCAGGGTCCCAGATCCAACCCGGTCACCTTGGTGGCTTCTCAGATGCTGAATCTTACCAGGCTTATGCTCTAGGGTGTGGTACCAAGCACAAGGCTCCTGCTGGGCCACGAGAACTGAGACTGTAAGGCAGCAAGCAAGTGCTTTTAGACATCCGCTCTGCCTCCATACAGAAGTGATACCCATCTCCCTGCTGTTTGCAGCCACACATCACCCTTTCCTCTGAGCCCCATGAATACTTACTAGGACCAACTGAGGGGTGTCACACAGTCACAGAAGGAGATTCAAATCTATCTTAGAAGGGAAAATGAAAGCAAACAAGAACTTCATCAGCAAGCTTCTATACTTCATCAGAGAGCACGACCCAAACCATCCCAGGGTCACCCTGCTAAGGAGGCTGGAGGAAGTTGCTGAAGTGTCATTGGCACCTGGGATCTCTCCAGGGGACTTCCTTCCCCATCCTCCATTCCCTTTGGATAGTGCCCACTTGCCCAGCAGGTTGACTGCTGTCTTCTCCATCCAACTCTCCATCAGCCATCAGCACCCTGACTTAGGAGACTCCCCTGCCACTCAAGTGAGCACGTGGAGACTGCCTTTCATTTAGTCTTCCACTCCCAGACTCAAGCTGCCCACATATGGAATATTGCTGCATGACGTCTTCAGTGACTCTTAAGGGCGAGTCCCTGTCTTAGTTGAGTTTTCTGATGCTGCATTGAAACAACATTATCAAAAGCAACCTGGGGAGGAGAGAGTTTATCTTGTTTACACTCCTGCAGCCCTCATCAGTGAAGGAAGTCAGGACAGAAACTCAAGCAGGGCAGGCATCTGGAGGCAGGAACTATAGCAGAGGCCATGGAGGAGAACTGCTCACTGGCTTGTTCCCCATGGTTTGCTCAGTCTGCAGGCCAGGGGTGCCACCAACCACAGTGAGACCCACGGCAATCATCATTCGGGAAAACGCACATAGGCTTGGCATTTTCTCAATTAAGTTTCCCTGTTGGCGGATGTCGTTTGTGCACTGTGTATTCAAATGCTGATTTCTGGACCCAGAGATCCGGTCCAGATTTTGATATTGTCATTATTATGAAGCATTTCCTGACTCAGTATTTTGTAAAACATCATTCTCTGTCATCTTCTAATTGGTCAGTAAAGAGTGATTAGCCTATAGCTGGACAGGAGAGAACAGGCAGGACTTCCATGCCTAGAGAAAGCCAAAAGTCTCTAATGGGAGGAAAGAGCAGCCTTTGGAGACCTGAGGAGTTACCATGAGACATGAATGAAGAAGGAGACCAAGACAAGACCAAGATGGCGGGTAACCCACACGTGGCTGGAAAGGAGGCTGGGAAGTAGGCTAGGGCAGCTTAGTTGGGTTAGAATAGATCAGAATCTGCCAGCTTTTAATAGCTTTTAATAGTGCCTGAGGCTTTTAATAAATATACCAGATCTCTGTGTCCTTGTTTCAGAGATAGAGCAAAGGTAGAAAAACCCAGTACTTTTACAGTTCCCCCTTCCAAAATGACTGTAGCTTGTGCGGAGCAGACATAACACTAGCCAACACATCCTCTGTTCTCTACCCTCATCTGCACTCACACTGTTCTTAGCACACACAGCAACAGGCACCGTGATAAACTAAAAAGTCAAGGGTCACGACGACATTCATATACCATGGATTCCTCCACACAGTCCTGGGCTGCACCGGTCTGTCTCCTTCACCGTAATCTTAACATTCACAGAAGAACCAATTTGTTCTTCTGCCCATACAACAAATACTTATTAAGCATTTAGTGTTTTCTAGCCCGTGGTTTGTTCATCACTTTTAATAACTAGGGTGTTAGCAAGTTTAATCCCAGGGAAATCTACAGAGCTTTACTACTGGGTTAATCCTGTGTGTCCCCTACAGTTCCTGAAGGGATTCACAGAGAGCAGTCACTTGGATCCTCGAGGCTAATGCAGCTCTTTTCCCCAGGGTTGCTGTGCAGAAGGTGAAGACGGAGCAACAGGAGGCTGTGCTTTACCTTAATGCTGAAGTGTAGGGTTAACAAAACAGAGATCAAGTGAGCCAGCCTTACTTTCATCTCAAATAGAATCAATGATTCCCTGTAATACCTGAAACTTGGAAGCTGGCAGAGAAAAAGCATTGGGTAAAAATCTTCACTTTTAGGCACGGGCAATGATGTTCTGAGCATTCCTCCTGTCAGGGGAGAATAGCCAGTGGGGCTGCATGAAATTAAAAAGCTTCAGCACTGTGAAGGAAGCCATTGCCCTAAAGAAGAGACAGCCTAGGGAACGGAGGTGTGTGCGTGCGTGCATGTGTGCTGTGTGAAATTGTTTTTATTGTCTTTTCATTTGTATTTATTCTTCTCTCATACAATACATCCCTACCACAGCTTCCCCTCCCTCCTTCCCCACCCTTCCCTCCCAGAAAAAGAGCAGGCCTTCCAGAGACTTCAACTGAGAACATACAACCAGATACGATAAGAGCAGGCACAAAGCCTCACATCAAGGCTGGGCCAGGCATCCCAGAGGAAAGAGCAATGTGTCCCACGAGCAGACAAAAGAGTCAGAGACACCGCCACTCCCATTGTCAAGAGTCCTCCCAAAACACCAAGGTAACAACCATAACATATGCAGAGGACCTAAGGCAGACCCATGCAGGCTCCATGTTTGCTGCCTCAGTCTCTGTGAATCGCCATGAGCTCTGCTTAGTTCATTCCACAGGCTGGGGTCTCCCAGTGGGACTCTGCTGGCTCCCACAACTTCTCCAGCCCCTCTTACATGGGGTTCCCTGAGCTCCAAGGGAGGTACCTGATAGAGAACTCCAACCTGGCCACTCTCTTGCCTAATCTTTGGCTGTGGATCTCTGCATCCACTCCCATCTGTTGCCTCAGATAACCTCTCTGACTAGACACTGGCCTGACCCTGCTTCCGGCTCATCTGCACCCTGAGACTCTGTATGCAGTCAATCCTGGGACCAAATGCAAACTGACACTTTGACTTCCTTTCCGATTTGTAAACCCTTGATCTCCTATAGTTGTCCAATTGCTCTAGCTAGGACTTCATATACTACCTCGAATAGATATGTAGAGAGTGGACAGCCTTGTCTTGTCCCTGGTTTTAGGGGAATTGCTTTAGTGGAAATGCAGTTTCTCGCCATTTAATTTGATGTTAGCTATAGGGTTGGTGGAAATTACCTTTATTATGTTTAGGTATGTCCCTCGTATCCCTAATCTCTCCAAGACTTTTTATTATAAAAAAAAAAGTGTTGGATGTTTTAAAAGACCCTTTCTGTATCTAGCGAGATGATATTGGTGTTTTTTTTTCAGTTATCTTATATGGTGGACTACATTTTCTCGTTTTCATATATTGAACAATCCCTGCATCTCTGAAATAAAGCCTACCTGATCCTTGTGGATGATCTTTTTTGACGAGTTCATGTATTTGTTTTGCAAATGTTTTATTGAGTATATTTATATATGTATATAATGTATCTTAGTTACAACCCCCCTTGTCCCTCTGTGTGCACGAGTGCACGAGTGTGCGCCTGCACGCACGTGCACACATGCATTCCTTTTATTTGTTTTACAGGCCTCTGTAGGCAGCTTACGCTCTCCACCTGTTGCCCATTCCAGATAATTACTCTGGGTTTCTATCACATATGGTTTCTCTGAGGATGAAGTGAAGGGAAATGGTTTGATTAACAAGAAATGAGCACATTTGTCTCATCAGAAGGAGATTCAAGGAATAGAGGGCCCTGGAGAGGAGACCCTGAACTCTGCTTGTTACGCCAGTCAAATTCGGAAGGTCAGCCAACCTGGTGATAACAAGAATGTTATCACAGTTCAGACTTTTGCTTCTTCACAATCGCTGCTTATCGACAAACAGTGGAGGAATGGGAAACGTGATAAAAAATGCTGCATTTGGAGAGCAAAAAAAACATGAAGTATATTGCTATTGATGAATGCAAGCCTGCGACCTGACTAGGAAAAGGAAGACTAGACAGGAAAGAGGGCTCTCATAGGGAAAGTCCACAGCTGTTAATTCTCCTCTGCTTCTTGGAAAATATTAGAATTTCTCTGATTTTTAAGTCCTTTTGGAAAATTTATTAAAATATCTTTTTAATGTACAAATCCTGTCACCACCCTCTAAGGATCCCACTCCATCTCCACCACACACACACACATACACACACACACACACACACACACACACACCACACACACACACACACACACACACACACACACACACACACACACACAC
>NW_021604591.1:14856931-14867063 GCF_004785775.1 Grammomys surdaster
CACACACACACACACACACACACACACACACACACACACACACACACCCCAAACCCCAAACTGGAGCTGGCCAAAGAACACAAGTCCACATACCTTTGACCCTATACTGCCATCTAGTGGCGGTTAATGCAACCACTTCCATCCATGTCGGCACAGAACAATGTGTATTGCAGGTTGTAGGTCGGTACCACACGGGAGAGAAGAGTGCAACTCTAGGCAGCCCCAGTGGGAGACCAGTGTAATTATTTGTCCCACTTGTCATTTTCTCATTTTCCCTGTCCTTCTATCCTGTTTGTCAGTTTCCAATGAACTGAAGTGTAGTAGTTAGGGATTAGAGGGGGGACGGCTCATTGGGTAAAGCCTGATGATCTGAGTTTGATCCCTGGAGGAGACTTTCATCAACACTTCTAAGTGTTGTGCTCTGAGTTGTACATGTGTGCATACTTGTACACAAACACACAAATAAATGTAATTTAAAAACTAAAAACAAAACAACAACAACAAACAATTGTTCATGTCTCTAGTGTCACATGACGTAGGGTGACAAAGTAAGGACTTTTCGGGTGTGCTAAGGCAGAGGAATGTCTATTGTCTCCTATGAAAGACAGGTGACAGTCTGGGTACATTACTTCAAAGACAGAGTAATTGCCTCGTGTGCATGAGGCTCTGGGTCCAATCCACAGCACTGCATAACCCAGGTGTCACGGTAACCACTTTAAAGCCCAGAACCGAGGAGGTGAAAGTGGGAGAATCAGAGTCAAGGTCTGTGTGATGGGTGAAAGCCAGCCTCAGCGAGAAGCATCTTGTCGCAAATAGAAACGGTGTGGCTTATTCTGAAGAGGAGGAAAGTGAAGGGCTTCTCCGTCATCACAGCAGGCAAGGAGTGTTTCAAAGTGAGGCTGGAGAAAGTGCTTGAGGCCACGTGGGCTCTGAAATGCACTCTTAGGGCTATGAATATGATTGTTGAGCCTTTGGCCACTGAGTGCTGGTATCAGTCCTATCGAGGGCCTAAGGGAACTCGGGGAGGACAGGATGAAGAGGTAGTGAGATGGATGTGGGTGGAAATGGAGTTGTGGAAAGTGAACCATGCATCTTGTGGGCGAAACGAGGGCCGCCTAATGGACTGGTGAGTTGAACGTGGAGCTTAGGGTAAATTCAAGAATGCTTACACAGGGGCTTGAGCAAATGTTCACGGGCAGCGCCATTCCTGGGAGGATGGTGCAGGCCATGTTGCTTGAAGGGCTGGAGAGATGGTTCAGTGGTTAAGAGCACTGACTGCTCTGCCAGAGGTCCTGAGTTCAATTCCCAACAACCACATGGTGGCTCACAACCATCAGTAATGTGATTCGATGCACTCTTCTAGTGTGTGTCTGAAGATAGCTGCAGTGTGTACTCATATAAATAAAAAATAAGTAAGTCTTTAAACATTAAAAAAACAAGCTTGTGAAGCAGGCCATGTTGCATTAGACTGGCATCGCCATTCACAGTCCACACTTAGGATTGTTTGTCTCTCTCATACTTGTCTCGTTTTTCTTTCTTCTCTCATTTTCTTTCATCTTGTCTGTCAGTTTCCAAAGAACAGAAATGTAGTGGTTAGGAAGGAGTCAGAAACATAGCTGTGAGGGTAAACCCTTGCCTGATGTTGGAACTCTGCTCACGTCAGAGAAGAAAAGAATGGACCCCTGAATGTTGTCTTCTGACTCATACAAGTGTGCTGTGCACACACACACACACACGTGTGAATGTGTTAAAGATTAAAACAACAACAACAACAAAACAATAACAGAAACAAAAAAGGAAAGTGGTAGGATTTTGTTTGACATTCAGGAAGACAGAACAGGTAGACAAGGGCAGGTCTTGCTCAAAAAAGCCACCAATACCTCAGGCATCTTATACCTTCTCTTTCTCTATCGCTTTATGGCTTTCTCTCTCATGGTGGTTACTCTACCTTCAGGTATGGGGGGGGCATCTGCAATAAGATTTCGTGCTTGTGTGTGAGAGAGCGTGTTCAATAGTATCCATGTTGATACCAAGACTGATGAGTTGGGTGTCAGTCTCTGCCTCTACCTTATCTGAGACAGAGTCCTGTCAATGATGGTTAAGTACCCAGAGCTCCCAGAGATTCTCCTGTCTCCACGTCTCACCTTGTTAAGGAGCTTTGAGATTCACACATTTGCACTACTACATCTAGCTTTTTCATAGGTTCTAAGGATTGGAACTCAGGTCCTCTTTTAGTACAGTACCTCATGTTATGGTGACCCTCAATCATAAAACTATTTCGTTGTTACTTCATAACTGTAATTTTGCTACTGTTATAAATTGTAGTCAAAATATTAATATGTAACTCCTATAGGAGGTGGAGAACTGAGATCCTATGTAATCTGTAAGTCAGAATTGAAGTTGAAGACAGATTTTGAGGACATTAACATAACAGGGCCCCAGACCTTAGCACAACTGACTCCGAATGAATGGAAGCACCATTCAGGCTGTAAAACTCATCACAGAGACAGCATTACCTGCCAAAACTCAAACAAAGACCTAATCAATCAAGGTCCATATAGTTCTGGAAAAGTCTCAAAACCTTGCTATTTAGCTTCTGTAGTTCCGCTCTGGCTGACTGTTCTCACTAATGCAAATATGTGATCCCAGAACCTGTTTTCAGTGCTTAAAAGCTCATCCTGAGAAAGGCTCAGTGCTACCCTGGGATCCCAAACAGCCAGTGTACTCATTGCCCAGCTAATAAAGACTTTCTACTGGCTTAAACCCATTTCTGAGTATCTTCTCTGGTACATATCTCACAACAGCTAACATTAAATAACTGTCCAGTTTAATTAACCCAGCATCTTCTTGGATTGCCAGCTCTCTGAAGAAATGGTACTTTTAAGATTCATCTGGAAGTAATAGGTAACAATAAATCCTGGGATTCTGATCACAGTACCAACATCCTTCCTGGGACTTAGTCTATCACTTGGGGCCCTGGGCAGCATTTTTCTTATTTGAGAAATATATATACGCACACACACACACACACACACACACACACATATATGTATATATATATATATGTATATATATATAATGTATATATATATAGTGTATATATAATCACAATTTTAATTATAATTTATTTAGCATAAGCTTCATTTCTTTAGCACATACAACCCCACAGTCCTTTATAAATTTACAAATGAGTGCAACCGTTATCACTATTTACTTCCAGAACATTCCCCCAAAAGAAACAATGGTGGTAAAGGGCAGGAGGACTAGAAATTCAGAGTCATCTCCTCTAAGAACATAGTGAGCTGATAACCAGCAAGGGTGAGACCTGAGGCTGGTGGAGTCTGCCCTGGGGCTGCTTTGGAGCCTGCGATGCCCTCCCAGGATTTGTCAGTTCTAGCCTTGCTCTATCACAGGAAAGTTGTGGTCCTCTTGAGAATCACAGAAACATGGGCTTGGAATGTGATTGGTAGGTAGATCACTTTTCTCTCCCTTGGTGATGCAGATATTGGCCAGATTAGATCACACTGATAGCAGATTTGGGCAGGTTTATTAGAAGGCAGCTCTCAGGTAGGTTCACTGATCTCACAGGTGGAGGTCAGTGAAGTCATCTATCCAGGCTAAAGCAAGAGGGCTTTCTGGGTCCTGGGTCTGGGTGATAACCTGTAACTAGGAGCTGGGATTGTGCTTATACACAGTCTAAAACTGAGCCCTTGGGCAGACACTCTCGAGTGAGTTGCTGGAAATGCAGAGATGATTCTGATGTTTTTTTTCTCTCTGGGAGGGTTTGGGGGAAGGATGGCAGACGGGGTTTCCTAGCTTGTGTAGGAGATAAACAGAGGTTCCAGTCGTTACCTCATGATGTTCTAAAATTACAGATTCAAGTGTATGAGCAGGAGATGATTGCTGACGCCTATGTTGAAAAGTTTGGGCTGTGGTTCTTCAGTGGGCTCCAGCCACCATTGTGCAGGGTGTAGGGGGCTGGCGGGGGCCTGGAATTAGCCTTGACCTTTGAGACCACAGACATCACCAAGGAGTTCTGCTGGGGTATGACACAATCAAGACCACCGTGGCTGATTATAAACTGAGACAAGAGTCCAAACAATGACAGAGAAGCAGGGAGCCCTGGTCTGCACCTTCCTCCCCACCTTGGGTTCACGTAGATGTCTAGCCTCCTCGCACTGACACCTGAAAGAGTGTCTGGGTTCCACACAGCTTTACCATCCACGTTGGGAATGCAAGCAAAATACACCGCTTAATTACGCTTATTCTGAATCCTGTGGTTTCTTGCCACTCTCTTTTGTCGCCTTGATGTAATTAAGGGTTTTGTTGTTTTGTTTGTTTGCTTGCTTGTTTTATTTTTATTTTTTATGCGTGTGGCCTCAGAACCAAAATCAATTTCGACACCTGTGAGGTGCTATATCGAATTTTACCTGGTCTGTTTGGGGCATGATTGGTCTGTGTATTTTTATTTTTTATAATTTTTCGTGTGTGAGTGTTTGCCTGCATGATTGCTTGTATACCATTTGCATACCTGGTTCTGACAGAGGTCAAAAGAGGGAGTCAGATCCCCTTCATCTAAAATTACAGATGGTTGTGAGCTGCCACGAGGGTGCTGGGAACTAAACTCCAGAAGAGCAGCCAATGCTTTGAACTGCTCCAGTCTCCAGCCCTAGTCTGACTAGTTGATTTTACTGTAATTTTTTTTAAATGAAAGACTGTTAAGAAAAATGGAAAAAACTCATTTGTGGCTCCAATATAGAGTATGAACACCACAGTTTACTGTGCAGCCTGCTCTCAAAGTCCAGCCTTCTTCCTGGACCTCCTGTCTTGAATGCCCCAGGCCGTAACTCCTAATGATTAACTCAGTGGTCTCCAGCCATTAGCTCCTCTCCTTGGTGAGGAGTCAAAGTACAGTTCACAGAAGAACTTTGGGCTGCCCTCTGGGCCCCAGGATGGTGCTGTCCTATAGTCCCCACGGAGCCAAGCGCAGAGCAAATGGAAGAGGCCTGTGGATGGAGGCTGTCCTTGGATGCTCAGAAAGATTTCTTTGGGAACACTGTAACACTGCTGACTTTTGTGGCGTTTTTGTGAGTCCCAGTTTTCCTGGCTTCTGAATGCACCTCATGGAAAGCACAGAAACCTGAGGTCTCTGACTGACCTATACCCCTCAGTGCCTCTGACCTCTGTCAACTTTATGGCAAGCCCCTTTTTGTGGTCAGAGGACCTATCCCATACCCTGAGCAGGGACAGGCTCTCAGTGCCTCCTACTCAGGAGACTCAGAGCTGGCTAGTCAGTGGCAGCTTCAAGGACCGTTGCCTAGTGGATGGTGGATGTAGGAGAGGATTAAAACAGTAGGCAACTTGAATAAGCAGAGGCCTCCACAGGGGGAAGGAGACAGGCAAAGACCAGGCCAGGGCCAGGGAAAAGAGTAAATCTTAGACTGTACCTGTCTGGCCCACTTTCAAACCCATGCTTATCCAGGAGTGTGAATGTAAATCCAGGGACATTGGGGCATGTTTGGAGAAAAATTTCCCCAAGTTCTTGCTTTTTTCCTCCCTGAAAAATAAATTAGGGCCTGGGAATGCAGCTCAGCTGGTAAGGTGCTTGCCGAGCACACACAAAGTTCTGGTTCAATTACCAGCATAAGCCGTTGGTGACCCAAGTCTGTGATCTCAGCACTCAGGAGATAGAGACGGAAGATCAGGACTTGAAGAGCATCCTTTACTACATAATCAGGTTCCATGAAGAAGGGGTGGAGGAGGCAGAGAAAAGGAAGGGGAGGGGGAACCTGAGTCAGATTTTGCCCTAGACTAGACTTATGCTTCATAAATAGTATTATTCTTTTAAGTTTTTTTTTTAAGCTAAATGATGCACCCATCATCTGGTGGATTTTAGCACAGGCTCTTGAATTTATGTGGACCAGAATCTTGAAAGCCAAAGAATGGAAGGGTGGAAAGCTGAGTCCTTCTTCCCACATTGTCCTCTGATTTCTTATCTAAAAACAAAACAAAGCTTTTAATCCCAGCACTTGGCGGCGGAGTTGGGTATGGGATGTGCAAACACAGGCAAATCTCTGTGAGTTCAAGGCCAAACTGGTCTACATAGAATCTTCTGAATGGCCAGAGCTAACAGAGACAGATCTCTCAATAAGCAAACAAACAAAAACAGAACAAAATGTCACCAGTTTTTATTCTATTAAGTCTTAGCAAAGATGAGTCTAAAAGAGAATCCAGGGCCTGAAAGGCACTCAGTGAGTACAAAGGCTAGTGTTCCTGTGTTCCTCGTGTCCCTCGTGCGTGTCGTCATGCTCCCCCACCCACAACTCCCCACTCCTATCTTTCAAGCTCTGTCGTCTACCCCTCCTTCAAGTCCCTCCTCCACACCCCCTCTCCGCCCTCTGTAGGAGCTCCTCCCCAGCTTTGGCGTTAAACTCAGAACCTCCGGCTCTAGGAAGTCAGATCTGTGCACGTCGCCCACTGGACTCCGGTCGCCAGGCAGCTCCGCGCCCCTACGGTAACCTCACGCAGGTCCCCGCTAGGTGCCCCCCACCCCGCGCTCTACGCGGTGACGTGTCTGACTCCTGGCTGCTGTCCTGGTCCCGTAGCTCCGCTTGGCTTCCGGGCCACCGTTTTAAAGCCAGCTGGGGCCTTGGGATGGCAGCAGTCCCAGCAGCCCGCACGGGTGCAGGATTTCCCATGTTTTCTACCGGCAGTCAGGGTTTGGCTGTATAGGAAAAACCCCGAAACTCAGCACAGTGCGCTGTGTTCAGAGGGTGGGGCTGCGAGCTCGCCAGCGGGTGAACACCTCCCTCCCAGGTCTTGCCTTAAACTCCAATCAGAGTAGTGATCTGCAACTAGAGGCGAGCCTCATGCCTCCCCACCCCCGCCCACCGCCACGCTGAATCCCACCCGAAAGGCGGATATTACTGTTATTATTATTTATCATGGTTATTCCCCTGTCTCCGCTCTGGAATAAAATCCAGAGAAGTTCCAAAAAGTAATTATAACAATAATGTACAGCGGAGATCTGAGTCCAGAGCCCTCACGTAGCAGTCTTTAAAAAACAAAAGAACCATTAGCTGTGCTTCTTGTAGCTTTCTTCTGTTAGGTCGGGAACGCTGACCCTCGAAGTGATCTTTCAGAACCGAGACAGCTCTTTATCCTGTGAGAAGCTTGGGCCTGTTTGCTAACCACGTCATCTTCTTATTCTGGCACATGCTGACTTCAAGCCGGGTTCTTGCCTCTGTTCCTTGTTCATGTCTTTCTTGGGTTGTAGAATCCCACCTCTGTGCCCGGATATCATGTGGTCCATTCCACCGAGGACAGGCTTTTGAAAAAATGTTCTTTTGAGCTCTTCCTTATCGCTCTACCTGCTTCTGCCCTGCCCCGGCACCTGCAGCAGTTTGATTAATAGAAGTCGCTGGCAGGATTTCCTTTAGTCAGGTCCAGAAACGTTATGCAGCAAGGATTTCAGAGCAGTTTGCATAGACGCGAACATGGCCCACAGCATTCCAGAATTCCCTGTGGTTACTGAAGGCATTGCTAAGCCTTTGACTTCCTGACCCTGCTTCTGCCTTCTGAGGCACTGGTGCCTATGTTCCTTATCACTGCATTGGGCTTTTGAGGTTGCCTTGATTTTGTCCTTTGTCATGGGCTCCTGTGTGGGCTGACTGAATATCCCAGATTCCTAACGTGATTTCTGTTTATACCCATTGACCCAGCATTACGTCATCCACCCCAGGTCTATTTAATAATATTCTTGGTTTCAGACATGTCTAATTCATGTGACTGAGGAGGCCCAAAACAAAGTTGTAAATTTAAAACTATGTGATTTCATTTATTCTCTTACTCTTGTAACTTGATGGCACCGTTCTGAGGCCTGAACTTTGTAGATGGCAAAGTCATGTTGCAATGTCAAAAGGTCGGACCTACCTGGTTGGTTATTTAGCACAACCTTGCCTCTAAACGGAACTTACGTGCCTTTGTAGTCAGCAGAGTGGTGTGTGGCATCTCATGTAGAACTCCCTGTGGACCCACAAGTGTCAGAGATCTGGAGGAAGAAACGGCAGCTTCAGGGATGGAGGCGGAGCTCAGTCTCCATCTCCAGGGTCAGGGAGAGGCCAAGGAAGGAGAGGGAAGCTAGGATTCTTCTAGTATTCGGGTTTCCCCTTCTTATGGGCAGGGTACAGAAATGCCTAAGTGGCATTGGGAGTTATGGTAGTCAAGCTGACAGGTTTAACAATGGAAACCATAAACTCTGCTGTAATCTCTGTTTCATTCAAATGATCAGAGAGCCCTGAATCCACGCCAGGTAGCCAGAGCCAATTAGCCACGGCTAGAGAGTTTCAAAGACAGTATGTAAGCTCTACTGCTAGCCTTCTAAGCTAGGCTGCAAGATAGAGTAATGGTTATTGGTGAGTCCAACCATCATATGTATAGGACTAAGGGGTTTCCTGGGGCATGATTCTTGCAGTATAAAAAAAATAATTCATACACGCATATAATGTATTTTGATCCCTATTCCTTCCCCTCTGGGCCTCCCAACTTCATGTGGTCTCTTGCTTAAAAACAAACAAACCAAAAACCCCACGGAGATCGTTTAGTACATGGGTGTGGGGCCCTCCACTGGAGCATGTGTAGCCCCCGAGAGCCTGTATCCCTGAAGAAAGCTGACTCCCAGTTACCCATTCATCCAGGTCTTCATTTCCTGGCTATTGTGAGTAGAACAGCTATGATCATGGATGAGCAAGTATCTTTGTAGTAGGATATAGAGTCCCTTGGGAATGTGGCCAGGAGTGGAATATTTAGATCATATCATAGATTCATGTCTAGCTTTTTGAGAACTCTCCACACCGATTTCTATAGTGGCTAAACCACTTTGCATTCCCACCAATGGTGAATATAATGTTCCCTTTCCCCCTACATCCACACTAGCATTTGCCAATCAGGTGTTCTGGTCTTTTCTTTACCAAGAAGCCTGTCAAAATGGCAGCTACCTGCTATTTATAGATCTTTCTCCATTCCAAAGTTTTCTTTGTTACTGGTAAGGGCTGCGTTTCTCTTTCCCCAGCATACTCCAATACCCATACCTCAAGGTAGTGCACTCAGTGGAATTGTCTGTTTTGACCAGAAGGATTATGATTTACACAAGACTTAGCAATGCTGAGTTGAAACTCAGGTTAGGTCTGCTATCACCATGTCTGAGATACGGTCAGAGGACCCTGTATACTTAGCTTCTTCCTGTTGGGTGCTAGGAGCTTGAAGACTCTCTCTTTGCAGGCCTCCAGGACCATGTGGTACACTAGCACCCGGGGAATGGCCCCACGGGTCAACTTTAAGGGGGCCCTCTTCTCTGGTTATGCACCAGATGGGGGCCTCTATATGCCAGAGGAGCTCCCAAAGCTGGACAAAGAGACCCTGCGTCACTGGAGCACGCTGTCCTATAGGAGCCTGGTGAAGGAGCTCTGTGCCCTCTTCATTGGCCCGGAGCTTATTCCAAGACATGACTTAAATGGTGAGGACCCCTCCCTCAACCCCAACTCAGCACCACACACTCTCTCCCTGAGTTGTAAATTCATTACCCAACCCCTAGAAAATCCCTAGTTGCCTTTCTTAAATCTTGTAAGATATATCCTGATTCTAGAATTTCAGAAGTAAAATCTGTAGTTCCTCTGTTCTTCCTCCGGTGAGATGAAGGATAAAATGACCTACTGAAATTTGATAATTTTTTTTTTAAATCAAGACTAAGAATTTTTCAGTCATCCCCAAAGCTTGAGTGTTGCTGAATGTCTCCCTCAGTCAGCAACACACTTAGATTATTACCTTGTTTTGTTGAGTGTCCTGGGACAGGTTGGCTCAAGCTATCATTCACAATGAATTTCCCTGGAGGATCTCAAATTAAAAGCAGATTCTGGTTCAATAGGTTTGGGTGTGTCTTAGTCACTTTTCTATGCTGTAATAAGGCTCCATGATCAAGGCAACTTATGGGGAAAAAGTTTACTTGGGGCTTACAGGTTTGGAGGGTTAGAGTCCATGACATCACAGTAGGGAGCATGGCTGCAGGCTATGAAGCAGTCGCTGAGGGCTTACATCTTGATCTACGAGAGAGAGAGAGAGAGAGAGAGAGAGAGAG
>NW_021604591.1:14867463-14933993 GCF_004785775.1 Grammomys surdaster
AGGGAGGGAGGGAGGGAGGGAGGGAGGGAGGAGAGACAGAGACAGAGAGAGACAGAGAGAGATGGAAAAACAGACAGACAGACAGACAGACAGACAGACGGACGGAGATTTTACTGGTAATGGCACTGCCTTTTGAAACTTCCATTTTCAGGGAAGAAAATTAGGAGGTTGAAACTGGTTAATTTGTTCTATGACTTGATCTTCTATTGAAATGCATGCTTATAGGGACAGGAGAGGTGGCTCAGTGGTTAAGAGCACTGACTGCCCTTCCAGAGGACCTGGATTCAGTTCCCAGCATCCACATGACAGACCATAATCATCTGTAACTCTAGCTTCAGATGGTCTGGCTCTCTCTCCTGGCCTCTCTGCAGGCACTGTGCACATATGGTACACATGCATACGAGCAGCAAAACACTCATTCACTTAGGGTAAATAAAATTAAAATAAAAAGACTCAATAAAGAAGTATACATAATGAAAACTAGACATGTTCTAGAGCCAGTTCTGGTGTCTGGGGAATTCTAAAGAGGAATGTGTGAGCAGTTTAATACACGTCCTTCCCGATTTTTCTAGATCTGTGCAATCCTGGTCCTAAGTGTATTGTCTAAGATCAGATTTTCTGGGCTTTTTAGTTGACAATGGAAGATAAACATTAAAGATTAAAGAGACAGAAGTAAAACTTGAAGAGCTAATACCTCCACCTTCTGTCCAACTTCTACCCTCACAGATCTGATTGACCGAGCCTTCAGCAGATTCCGCCACAGAGATGTGGTCCATCTATGCAAGCTGAAGAATGGGCTGAACATATTGGAGTTGTGGCATGGGGTCACATATGCCTTTAAGGACCTGTCCCTGTCCTGCACAGCACAGTTCCTGCAGTACTTCCTGGAGAAGAGGAAGAAGCATGTCACCATTGTTGTGGGTGGGTGTTGGGAGGGAGTGGGGTTCTTTAGCACTCCAGCTGCAGGGCACCAATGCACAGTATACCCTTGATTAGCTCTTTTAAGGCTTATGCTATCAGTTTTTCTAGGGCAGCGGTTCTCAACCTGTGGGGGTGGGGTCAAACCACTTTAAAACATTTTAAATGGTCAAACCATTTAAAACATTCTTTAAAAGAATGTGGACATTATTGTTCTCTTGCCCAAAGGCAACCACTTTGGGGGTGGGGTCAAACGACCCTTTCACAGGGTTGCGTAAGACTATCAGAAAACAGATATTTACATTACAATTCCTAACAGTAGAAAATTAGTTATGAAGTTGCAGTGAAAATAATTTTACAGTTGGAAGTCACCATGACATGAGGAATTATATTGAAGAGTCGCAGCGTTAAGGAAGATTGAGAATTACTTTTTAGAGGGTTTCTGACCTGTCTGTCACAGATTCTGTCTTAGTTACTTTCTTCATTCCTGTGACGAGCAACTTAAGGAAGGAAGGTTTGTTGCTCACAGTTCAGTTTGAGAGTACAGGTCACCATGGTATTGAAGGTATGGTGACAGGAGCTTGGGGCATCTGCTCACACTGTCTACAGGCAGGAAGCAGAGGGCATTGATGCTTGTGTCCAGGTTGCTTTCTTGGTTTTCTTTTGATCAGGACCACAGCTCATAGGGTGGTGCCAAGGTCCTCCCTTTTCATGCCTTTATAGACATGTTCAGAGGTGTGTTTCCATGATGATCCTAATAGCATCAAGTTGACAAGATTAACCATCACAGACCCCTTGGTCAGTCTGCTGGAGGCTGTGGATCCTTCTGGAATGATATTTTTAGGTGTATAGTCTCGTTGGTGTCCTGATTTTATCAGCATATCCAACAACCCTGGGCTAAGTACTCAGCACTGATCTTTCAAGTAGTTGATATTTCAAGTATTTGAAAGCCAATGTTGCTGTATTGAGCACCAATATTGTAAGGTCATTTTATTCCTTATTCCCTTGTTCTAAAGGGAGGTGTCTCCTTTCTAGGAACTTCTGGAGACACAGGAAGCGCTGCCATTGAGAGTGTTCAAGGATCCAAGAATGTGGACATTATTGTTCTCTTGCCCAAAGGCCATTGCTCAAAGATTCAGGAGCTCCAGATGACAACGGTGCTAAAGGAGAATGTCCATGTGTTTGGAGGTAGGTGCAGGGCTGTGTGGTCCAACTCGAATGGCTGTTTCCGTAGGTAGGATTAATCATGTACTGAAGTGCCTTGGCTTAGCTCTGGGCAGGTTCACAGTCTTCCACACTAACTGGAATATGGCTTTAGACCTGCATTTACTGTGTTGAACTGTTAGAGCTGCTTCAAGTGTCTGTCAGTGCTACCTATTTGGAGTTCTCACTTGTCCAATGTCACATGTAGGCAGCTGTGCAGAACCATAACTTGGGCCAAGCATTGCTCTCAGTTCCAGGGTTCTGAAGTGTTGAAGGCACAAAGTGTTTCATGGTTGAGAGAATGTGTCAGTGCATGTTGGCAGTCCATGTCCTTCTTTAGAGGGCAGACAGCTAGACCATGCATGTAGTTAATTGGGCCAAGTATTAAAATGGAAGCTGCCTGGTGCTGCCTACTACCAGTTCCATTATAGCTGGTCGTGTGTTGAATTCTTGAGCTTTGTCATAGGAACGGTAGCATTCTGTGACTGGAGAAAGGAGAAACCCATGCTTTCCATGCTACATCAAATACCCAGTGGTTAGGAGACATAGTGAGGAAGGAAGAGGTGAGTATAAAATGTCTCAGTCCTTAGGAGATTGAAAGCGGAGGACAGGGGAGAATGGGGGCGGGCATGGTTCTATTATCACCTTTCACAGCCTGTTGACCTCACTGAGCTGCAAGGAGAGGCATAAGAATATGAGATTTAGGGATCTTTGCTAAGATTTTACATACTTTGACCGTGCAGCCTGGCGTGTTTTGTTGTTGTTGTTTTAGTTTTTGGGTTTTTGTTTGTTTGTTTTGGTTTTTTAATCACTCAGTTGAAACACAGGAAATGTTCTAGCAATACATACATATAAGGTGCTAGAGAAATGGCTCAGTGGTTAAGAGCACTGGCTAGTCTTCTAGAGGACAGGGTTCGATTCCCACCACCCACATAGCAGCTCACCACTGTCTGTAACTGCAGTTCCAGTGGGATCTGACGTCCCTTTCTGGCCTGCATGGGCACTGTATACACACGGTACACAGACATACATTCAGGCAAAACATCCATATGCATAAGATAAAATAAACTTAAACATAGATAAATACAAATAAAATAAAATTTCTTCTACAAGGCCTGGGTCCTAGTATAATCCTGTGGTGATTTGAATGAGAACGGCCTCCGTAAGCTCATGTTTGAATGCTTGGTCTCCAGTTAGTGGCACTCGTAGGAATGGATTAGGAGACGTGTCTTTGTTGGACGAGGGGTGTGTCACTGGGGGTGGGTTTTGAGATTTCAAAAGTTCAACCAGACCCAATCTCGATCCTCCCCATGCCAGCCTCTGTCTGTGGATTAGATGTAAATTCTCAGCTACTGCTCCAGCACCAGCATGCCTGCTGCCATGCATCCTGCCATGATGATCAAGAACTAACCCTCTGAAAGCGTAAACAAGCCCCTGACTAAATTCTCCCTTTTATAAGTTGCCATGACCACCGTGTCTCTTCACAACAATCGAACAGTAACTAACACAAATCGCAGGGAGGATATTTTTATGTTAACATACTAACACTGATGAGGAGTTCAATCAGTGGAAAGATGTCTGGTCATCAGAGCAGCAGGAATGCCCTTTGTCTACTTTCTCAAAAGCAGAGAAGAAACCCCTCTGCTCTTCTTTGGCAAGCACATGTGCATTCCAGTGTAAAGTCTGTGCCTTGTTACCCATATCTGGCTGCATTTTCCTTTGGTCATTGTTAGACTTGAATGAACAATGTTCAGGCTCCTGAGGGCCCCAGCTGTTTCTTATGTGACAACCTTGCTAGTTATGAGGTCTGGGTCCTAGCATCAAAATTAAGATTTTTTTTTTGTACTCCAGTCCTCCTCTCTTGCCTTGTACAAGATGTACCAGAGGACATCTTCATCTGGAGGCTGGAGAACATCACTCACCTATGAAATAGTGGCAGCTTTGTGGTCATTCATGAGTCTAGCATGTCATCATTATCACTAGAGCTAAGGTGCTTCTGTTCTGTAAATGGTCTGTGCATCAAGGAAATAGTTCAGTTTGTTTATAAGTAGTACTGCTCACATTCTTTTTCCTTTTAGAGCTTCCAGTGTGACTGTTAAGAGGATGTGTGTATATTCAGGGGCTAACAGGAAAGATGTGTCTTCTCTCTGTGAGCTCAAGGAGTAGGGGTGGACCACATGGATGCGGAGTTTAAACCTTATTAATTCATCATCATCATTATTGTATGTGTGGTGAGGAGAGGGAAGCCCATGACACAGTGATCACACAGACATCAGAGGACAACTTTGTGGGGGTCATTTCTTTCCTCCTACCTTGATATGGTCACCAGAGATCAAACTCAGGTTGCCAGGCTAATGTGGTATATGCCAGGCTTATGCCATTGTATGTTGGAAGTGTTTTTTTTTAAATTTTGTTTGTTGTTTGTTTAGTTTACAATGGGTTAAGCTAAGAGATTGTCTTGAATCTCAGAAGAGATGTTGGACTTTGGATTTTTCAATAACCTTGAGACTGATAGATCGTAGGGGCTTTTGAAGTTGAATTAAATGCATTTTGCATTATGATATGGCCACATGCCCATGGGAGTCTGGGAGTAGAATGTAGTGGTTTAAATGAGAATGGCTCCCTAGGTCTTATATATCTGACTGCTTGGTCCCCAACTGATGGAACTGCTTAGGAAGGATTAGATGTGGCCTTGATAAAGTTGTGCCACTGGAGTGGGCTCTGAGGTTTCAGAAGCCTATAGCCATTCCCTGTTAGCTGTCTGTGCCTTGTGCTTTTGGATAAGAATATAAGTTCTCAGCTACTGCTCCAGAACCATGACTGCCCACCTGTTCCCATGTTCATAGCTCTAATGGTCTTAGACTCTAATCCTCTGAAATTGTAAGCCCCCAAATCTCTTTTTTCTACAAGTTGCTTCTGTCAAAGTGTCTTTAATAGCAATAGAAAAGTGTCTTGCCCAGCCACCGGGTTTATAAAAGTAGTAATTTCCATGTCCATTGTGTATTTCTAAGCATCAAGTACTTAGTAGACTCTAGATGCTTGTTGATTATAGTTTTTTAAAAACTAGAATTAACAGAAAATCCAACTGAGTCTACTGGAAAGAAGAGTTTCCAGTTTCTATCACTGGGATGTCCATGGGTGGAGGTGGCTGTCACTTGGTTGGTTCTGAGACTCAACATTACGATCAGGAACCCAAGTGCTTCTCAGTCTGCCCTCCCCAATTCTAGGTTCCTTCCTCTTGAGGTCACAGTATGAAGACTTGAGGTAATCAAGTTTCTCTTTTCCTATGGCTCTTCCTTAAAAGCAGTGGCCATTTCTTTAGCACCCCAGCACCCATCCTTCTGAGTCTCAGTGGCCTGAATTTCTCACATGTCCAACTTGGACTGAACTCTGACTCCTTGGGCTTGCCAGGCACAGATTGACTTGACCTTGGCAAAGGAATGGGGCAAGGTCAAAGGAATGGGGCCACTGCTACTTGATCAGGTTGACTGGGGTCACAGCTGGTCCCCCATCTGTATTACTGCACTATAGTGATGAGAAGAGAACACTTTACACCCCAATGGCTATCCTGGTTCTTCCCCCCTCAACCACGTAATCTTTACCCCCTCTACTTGAGGTATGGATCCAATTGCAGAATTAGATACAGGTATCAGGTAAGGGTCAATACTGGTACAATTACTGAGGCAGCTAGACTGGGGTGCTGATATGTTAAACTGGTGGATAAATTACCAATAATTCACTCCATAAATTAAACCAATGTACACACCTAACTTCAGGGAGAACTTCTGCAGAAGCAAACTTACCTACCACATAGGAACAGGGACCAGGACACCTATACTTCACCCACGGGGAGAAGTGACCATTTCCACCCAGCTCCAGTAGGGTTCTGTTGTATAAACAGTCCCTCCTTCTTTCCAGAAGGGTGAAAGACATACTCTTTGCAGAACAGTGAAGGCTTGGAATACAGGGATAATTCTTTTCCCAGTATCCCAGAAAGTTGACATTTTATATCTGATTTTATAGACTGAAAGACCATTAGAAATGGTTCTGACTACATTTTCTTTTCTCCCAAGTGAGGACAAATACTTAGGGTCAGAAGAACAAGAGACCTGGATTCAGTTCCTAAGGAGCTTATACAGAGCCTGGGAAGCCAGGCTAACCCATGTGAAAGTGAAGGAAGCAAAGGCTAATGGGAGAGGATAGGCAGAACCTGGGAGGGCCCCCAACAAAGGCGGGAGTGAGTGCCAGGGGCTTCTACTGCTGACAGATGCCAGCTTCTCTCCCCTGGCAGTGGAAGGAAACAGTGATGAGCTTGATGAACCCATCAAGGCCGTGTTTGCTGATGTGGCCTTTGTCCAGAGGCACAACCTGATGAGCTTGAACTCCATCAACTGGTCTCGGGTCCTGGTGCAGATGGCACACTACTTCTTCGCTTATTTCCAGTGTACACCATCCTTGGACATGCACCCCCTACCCACAGTGGAGGTGGTAGTGCCGACAGGGGCTGGGGGTAATCTTGCAGGTAAGGAGACCCTGGGATGCAAATGGACTTTCCAGAAGCACCCAGTCTTTCAAGTTGTATTTTGCTGACAAACATGGAGAGAAAGAAGTTGTGGTTTGTTCTACAGAGGACAACACACACACACACACACACACACACACACACACACACACACACACATGGGATGCCTTCTAACTTGCAGGGGCTGAAGGTGGAACATTCCAGGGTCCTGAAGCAGAAAGAGATTGAGAGCTCAATCCTGGGAAGTTTCTGGAGCCTCGCCTGTGCTTGCACACCACTAATAGACAAAACTCAAGGCTCAGCCACCAAGCACAGCTCAGCATCCTTTCCTAAAATTTGCACTTGACTCCCAGCTCCACCCACTGCCTGCTAAGGGATGCCCACTGTGTGCCAGGGCACAGTGTTCTCACTACCCAGGGACCATGTGAGACAGAAAGGGCTCTGGCATCAGAAGTTCGGCTTTGGCTCTGCCCTTTACTAGCTGAATGGTTAAGAGTTCCTCAGACTCAAGTCCTCAGCTGATCACATGCTCAGAGCTGCCTGTGAGGAACAAGTCTGACTGAAGGTGCACATGAGCTTTGTACTTTGCACAAGTGCTGTCCTCCCACCAAATACTAATGAACATTCTCAACCATTAACTATGCACCAGGTGATGTTGTTCTAAGTAAGTGCTCTTTCTGTGATTTCATTGGACTAGAACAACTCCACTGTCTCCTGTGTATAGACGATTAGTTATAAGACCCCTGAAGATACCAAAATCTGCAGAGATTCAAGTCCCATATGTGAAATGACATGGTGTCTGCATATAACCTATGTATATATACTGGTGTACTTTAAATCACCTCTAGATGATGCCAAATAAATAACATAACAAGCAAATGTTATCTAAATGGCCATTGTGTTTTAGGAAATAATGGTAAGAAAGAGTCACAATGTGTTTAATACAGATGTAATTTTTTTCCTTGAGAAGGTTTCACTATGTAATGTAGGCTGCCCTAAGCCCCTTAGGGTAGCCTTAAAAGTCTCCATCCTCCTACCTCAGCTTCCCAAATGCTGGAAACATAGGGTATATCACCATACCCTGATTCGGATAGTTTTGATTTGTGGTCAGTTGACTCTGTAGATTCAGAAGAAGACTCTGTAGATGTATCCAGGGTCCACCTGTTCTATTCTTACTGTTGTAGAGTGAGGAACTAGACAAAGACAAGCTTGCTTGCTTCTGTTTACACACTGGTTGGTAGTGGAGCCAAGCTGACAGCCCAGGCAGGCTTGAGTCTACATCTTTTCCATCTCTCAAGGAGGCAACGGTGTCAGGGTTTCTGGTAGCTCTGCCCCTGCCATTGCTTCTCAAGGCGCCAGGGGCAGAGTGGGTAAGATGGCAAAAGCGTCCAAGTTAGGAGACTCCTTGACTTCTTACAGGAAGATAGAGGTGATAGTATGCTGGCAGCTAGGCAAGGAAGGCTACTGTCCTCACTACTCAGAAGGTGACACTCAGTGTGTTTTCCTTTCATGTCACCTTCCAGCTAGCAATGCCACCTATAGCTATGCCCTTCATAGCACCTGGCACAAATAAATACATGGGCAAGACCTGTGGAGAACATTCTCATCTGGGATTTCTCCTGAAGGACCTGTTTGACCTTAAGTCTTTGGGCCCTCCTGAGCTTCTGTTTTTCCTCATCACTGAAGAACATTGTAATGCTTCCCTGAGGATCAAGTGACATAAGAGTGTGAATGGGCTTTCCAAAATCAAGTGTGATATTGATAAAACAATCTCCTCCCTGAAAAAAAGTAGGGGCCTAAAGAGGGAATTTAGTAGGTAAGGCGTTTGCCGCACCAATCTGAGGGCCTGCGTTTGGATCCTTAGAACCCACATAAAACTAGATGTGGTACTGCCTATCTGTAATCTGTACTCTCAGTGTTCCAACAGCAAGATGACAGAGACAGGAGAAGCCCCAGAAGCTTGTGGACCACTAGCCTTGCATATCAGCAGTGAACAGCAGACATCCTTCCTAAAACAAGCTGGAAGGCAAAGCCCTAGACCCTGCTCTTTGATAGGATTTGGGCAAGACATTTCAGCCCTTAGCACCTTCAAGGTGCTAGGGTTGACTCACAAAACTTTATGTGTATGGTAGCCCCTGGTAGGTGGCTGAAACACAGGACAGTGACAGTGACAGTGACTGTCCAGCTTCTCTTCCTCTTCTCTCCTCCTATGCCCTCCTCCCATCTCTCATTTTCACACAGCAAAAAGTTTGTCTTTTTTTTAATTAAACTCAATTTTAAAATATTCTTTGCCTTTATCCAAAAATCTATTTGTCTTCCTGTCTTGTACCAAGCTGGGTGCATTGCTCAGAAGATGGGCCTGCCAATCTGTCTGGCTGTGGCAGTGAACCGCAATGACATCATTCACAGGACTGTCCAGAAGGGAGACTTCTCTGTGTGTGAGGCTGTCAGAACAACCCTGGCATCTGCTATGGACATTCAGGTGGGCCTCCGGGGAGAAGAATAGATCTGGCCAATTGTTGGAGGGGCAGGACTGGATAAGGCTCGGAATGAGGGTCCCTAGGATTTCTGTCTCTCCATTCAGATGCCCTACAACATGGAGAGGATCTTCTGGCTGCTCTCTGGCTCTGACAGCCAGACAACCAGGGCCCTCATGGAACAGTTTGAAAGAACCCAAAGTCTGCACCTACCCAAGGACCTACAAAGCAAGGTTGGTCATTGGATACACCCTAAGGGGGTGGAGGTGGAGGTGAAGGGTCTCTGCAATCTCCATAGCTAGTGGAGTGACCTCTGAGAGGTAAGAAGGCAGTTTTGTTCAACAGGACTCGGTAGGTAGTGTTGGTTAAGACTTCTAGAGTCTGACCTCTAGTGATTTACTTTAGGCGTATTTAAGCACAGCCCAATGTGGTGAACATTATTCTTGTGATGATTAACTCAGTCCCATGTGTACAACAAAGCATACATCAATCTCCTTGAGGAACAAAGTACATACAGATCAGATCTAATTACATCAAAACTCATCGTAAAGTCCTTAAAGATTGGTTCTTTGGGTTGTATGCTAAGGGTTTGGGGGAGGATCCAGTGCTAGAAAAGTCTCTTCCACACAGACCAAAGGTCACCAGACTAGTAACCAAGTCTACAGAGCTACGTTCAGCCTTCTAGTTAGATGGCAGTTGTTGCATGAAACAACACTGTGTGCTTACATTCCAGTTCGCCTAGTGCTTACCTGTGAGCACAGAGGACTTCTTTCTGTGCCTCTACGGCATCCCGTGGAGGAAAGGAAGGATACAGCCACAGGACAGACTTGGGGTTTGGAAACATGAGAAAGGAAAGGGGACACCTGGTTTTTGAGCATCGTCTGTGAGCTAGGTGCTTTCACGGTTAACACTGACTGAATGACAAGTCAGTTGTGAAATGCTAAGCTGGTTTTATAAATGCAGTGCCTTCATTTCCTCATCTGTAGAGGGAGGGTGATAAGAACCCCTGTCTCATAAGGTTGCTGTGAACTTTGAATCAAAAGATCAATGTAGGCACTTTACATACTGCTGGAAATGTACGGTTCCATACAAGTACTGTTTCTATGTTTATTTATTATTGTTGTAAATTTCCAATAAGAACAACATCTGTACAAGGACAAGGCCATTCTGCCTTTCCAGTATAGACAGAAACTGTAGCTCCTCCTTTGTCCTTGTCTCTGTCTCTCTCTTAGAGAAGGAGAAACTTTATTTAGTTAATAAATAAGTTTGATTTGTTTTAGGAAACTAGTTAGAATGCATTGCTTTTATTTGAATGCAGCCTGGTGACTATTACCTTGGAACCCAGGGGTGAATCTGGCCAGAGTCCATCTTCCTAGCCAGTATTTAATTAAAGCTTGCTTCAAAGGGCCAGGGCGGGGTGGTGGAGAAATGACTCAGCGGTTAAGAGCGCTGGCTGCTCTTTCAAAGGTCCTGAGTTCAATTCCCATCAACCACATGGTGTCTAACCACAATCTGTAACGGGATCTGATGCCCTCATCTGGCATGGAGGCATACATGCAGTTAGAGCACTCAGACGGCTGGCTGGATGGATGGATGGATGGATGGATGGATGGATGGGTGGATGGATGGATGGATAGAGTGACTGAGTGAGTGAGTGAAGCCTGATGATGCACAAAGTTCTAGAATGTGCTCCTTCTTGATTTCATAGTCTGATTTTATCTCAGTGTCTTCCACTTGAAGAGAATCCTTATTTACCACCTTGGCCTACCCAATTCCTTTAACTTAGTCCCTTATATGACATAATTGGCTCTGGTTAGTGTCGCTCCTGAGGGCTTCTTCTTAAAACTAGAGACAGTTATCTGGGCTGAGCTATTTCCTTGAAGACCAAAATGGGACTTCTCTCTTTTAGAATCTATACTGCTTTAAAAATAAAAAGATTTTCATTATTTTTATTTAATGTGTATAAGTGTTTGCCTGTTTATGTATGTGTACCACATGCATGCAGTGCCTGTGATGTCCAGGAGAGGGCATCAGATCCCCCTGGAAATGGGAGTTACACATGGTTACCACTGTGTGGGTGCTGAGAACCAAACCTGGGTCCTCTACAAGAGCTCTGAATAGCTGAGCCATCTCTTCAGCCTTCTGCTGCCTTTGACAAAGCCAAACATTAGTTTGCTTGGCCCATAGTTTGTGCAAAAATCAATATTTCTTCTCCTTATGTAAATAAGATCCTCCACTAAAACTGGACAGCAAAAAAAAAAAAAAAAAAAACCCAAAACTGGACACCATACCTCCCCTGTTTCTTCATTTCCTCCCTCACTCTATGATAAGGGTACTGTATGTGCTGGATGAGCATTCATTAATTCGTCCATCAATTCATTCATTCATTCATTCATTCATCCCTCCATTTGTATTATCTATCTGCTGTGGTTCAAGAACTATGTTAGGTGCTGGAAATACAAAGAGAAAATACAGCTATCACACTGAGTGATGCATCAAGGTGGTAGAGCACATGCTTAGTATGCATTTGGCCTGCATTCAATCCTCAGAACTGGGAAAAGGAGGAATAAGGGGTGGGAGGGGGAGGAAGAGGAGGAGGAAGGAGAGGAAGAAGAGGAGGGGAAAAAGTGTTGGTTACTATCTCTGACCCTAACCAGGGAGTAGCTGTATAAACAATCTATGAATCATGTGGACTCTGATGCCATTAAGTACATGCAGAGTGTTTGCTATGTTGTAAGCATGCAGAACATCTTCAGAGAGTGATCTAGCATACCAACCACACTCAGGGAGCATTGAGAAGGGAGTCTTCCTCTGTCTGTGAGTACTGGGTTTCCCAGGGGAGGTGCTCCTAAGCAGGCTAGGAACTGACAAGGTAGTTTTCATGGCATAAATGTTTGGACACCCATGACGTGTATCAGGCTGTAGAACAAGACTGTGTGCTAATTCGCTTCATCTGCTAAATGCGTCAAGATGTACCCAAAACTTCTACAAATCCCTCTGTTTAGTAGGCTCAAAGCTGTAATTGGCTCAAAATTCATAAACTGATTTTACTACTAGTTCCTGGTGTGGATGTGGATGTGTATATAGCAGGGTTCTAGTCCTCCTTCTGTGATTCACCAATCCCAACATCCACCCCTGTCTCATGACCTTTCAGCTTTCAGAGGCAGTGACATCTAAGTCGGTATCTGATGAGACCATCACCCAGACCATGGCCCGCTGCTGGGAGGAGAACCAGTATCTACTATGCCCCCACTCGGCCACAGCGGTGAACTACCATTACCAGCAGACTGACAGTGGGCAGCCCAGGTACCAGCAGTGCAATCTGGGGCACGGTGGGGGGGGGGCATGCCTCTTCTTCAAGCAGGGCATGTAAGACTAAGGATAGTGACATCAGTGGGCATGGTGGGTTCTGTGCCCAAGAACTAAAGAGATGTGAACTGTATCCCAGATCATGAGGAGGAGGATGGCTGAACTGGGTTTTGATTGGAGTACTTTGCAAGCTTATTATAAAAATTAGTTCAAGGTATTAATCATGTCTTTATCTCTCTCTGCTCTCTGTTCTACCCTGCCCTTAACCTTTCTCCTGGTCCTCCTTCCTCTCTCTTCTTCTTTCCCATCCTTATGCCTGTTCTCTTCTGTCTTGCACTATCCCCAGTAGCATCCCTCGGTGCTGCCTGGCTCCTGCCTCGGCAGTCAAATTCCCAGAAGCAGTCCAGGCGGCTGGGCTGACTCCTGAGACTTCCACAGAGATCCTGGCACTGGAGCACAAGGAGACACGCTGTATCCCAATGCGGAGAGGAGACGACTGGACACAGATGCTGAGGGACACAATTGAGGGCCTGTCCCAGCGGTGGAAAAGTTGTGTAGCGAACCCTTCAGAATAGCCCAGGTTGGAATGAGTTTGAAGACTCTTGTCCTAGGGATGGCTAGGGCAAGATGGCTCAGTAGTTAAGAACTCTTGCTGCTCTTCCAGGGGACCCAAGTTTAGTTCCCAGTGCCCATGTCAGATGGCTCACAACCATCTATAACTTCAGCTGTAGGTTTTTGACACTTCTGACCTCTGTAGGCAATGCATTCATACGCAGATACACATACCTATATGCAATTAAAAATAATAAAAAATAAGTCTTTTTTTAAAGTTTCTTATTCCAGCTAGATATGGTAGCACATGCCTTTAATTCCAGCATTCAGGAGGAAGAGACAGGCAGGTCTCTGTGAGTTCTAGGCCAGGCTGGTCTATATAGAAAGTTCCAGGACAGCCAGATCTACATGGTAGATTTCTGACTTTAAAAAGCATGTGTATTGTTGTCCCAAGGAGATAATGTCCCTGCTTCTGAGAAAAGCTACTGCAGTCCTTTCCTGGACATCTTCCCCTTTATTCTGTGAGGGGTGGAGTGAATTGCTGTAGAAGATGGCTAATGTTGAACGGTTCACCAATATCACTGCCTCATATGCAAGTCTCAGGGACTTCACATGGAGAGGCTTTTGGACATGGATCAACTTCAGCTCGAAGGGGTCAGGACCCCAAATCTGTGACACGAGACTGCTCTCCTACATACTGGCCTGGGTCTTAGGATCTCTGGTTCTCTATTCAACCACACAAACCAAATTCAGAGTCTTGGTCCCCCTTGATAGTTGCTTTCAACCTACTGAAACATTGGGAAATGCTTCTCTGTAAGTTGGATGGGGGCTCAGAACAGCTCTTGGGCAGCTCAGAGCTGTGGGTTGAATGCAGATCCACTGGCCTCTGAGAGGTGATGCTGAGGCATGGACCACATCCATCTGCTGCACCAGGATGGCTCAGCAGAGCAGGCAAGGGAGCAAGGAAGCCTGTACTGGTGGTGTGGATAGAAGTTGATCACTAAATTGAAGGTTGTGTGGGACAGAAAGTCATGGTGGCACCAGTGTACCAACCAAGCCAGCTAGCTTTTCAATTATTAATGTTACTGGGTTCATCTCTTATGGGGAGCAGGAGAGATTTCAGCCAAATGCAGGCCAACAAATAGCAGTAGCAATCCCCATGCCTTGGAGAGTAAACTTCTCTCTAGAAAGACAGAGATAGAAGTGAAGAGTTGACACCAGAGGATGCTGCTGCTCTGCCCTATGGCTAATCTGACCTCATCTACTTGGGCTTCAGGAGCTTCCTCACTCAAAGGTCTGAGGATGCTGACCACCCAGGACCAGTCTGATTGATGTATCCCATCAGAACAGGCCAGATACACATCTCTCTCTAGTCCCGAGGGAGAGACTGGAGAGAAACTACTACTAGAAAAATGGCCACTAAGAACCAGCATTCGTTAGGGAAGAGTAGGGAAGCTGGACCTGTTAGGGGTGGTAGGGCTATGCTAAAGAAATGATAGTGACCCCTTACAGGCAACAGCACATCATGGTTTCTGGAATACTATCATCCACAGTATTAGACACATCCAACCACTAGGGGCCAATTACCTATTGAGTGTGACAGACTCAGAAGCCACCATACTGCTTGAGACCTATGAATATGTTTTAATATCATTTTGCATTTGTGCATATGTTGTTGGAGACAGGGTCTGTTGTTCACTGCTGCCTAGGGCAGACTAGCCAGCCTGAAGACTTCCTGGGACACCTTGTCTCTTACTTTCATCTTGCTACCGGAGTTCTGGGATTACACACTGCCTCATCTGATCTTTACATGGGATCAGGAGATGTACACTTAGGTTCTTAGGTTTGCAAAGCAAGTACTTTACCCACCGAGCTGCCTCCCCAGCCCTTTAACTTTTTTAAAGCAAAACAAAACAACAACAACAACAACACACTCCTGACGTCATTCATTCTTCAGTGGCAGGGTCCTGAGAGAGAGGACCAGGAGATTAGAAAATAAAGAAGGTAATAAAGTTTGTAATAAGGATGTCTTGCACAAGCTATGTCTTATGCTAAGCAGTCTTGTTAAAAAGTACAGCATTCTATATATTATTTCCAGAGGAGAAATGGGACAGAACCAAAAGAAACTATAATACAGTGGGACAAAGTCAGCATGAGGCTTATCAAGCAATGTTAGGCAAAGGGGACACAAGGTATCTCACGAGCAGTACAGACTGAGCACACAGCAGACTCGGGACTGATAACTCCCAGTGTTTTCAGGGGGAAGGCAAGTTCTCAGGAACGGAAGCTGACTCCTTTGAGGCCCACGTCTCAGCCTCAGATTGGTCTTGCCAAGTCAGCTCCTGAGCAAGGACGCAAAACTGGATTCCCTTTCTCTTTTCATCAGGGCCTCAGAGAAAGCTTTGGATCAGTCTGGCCCTCATCACAGTTCATCTTGGCAGTCTTCATAATACTTTTGTAGAGCAAGAACCCTATGGGGGCCAGTGAGGTGGTTCAGCAGGCAAAGCCCTTGCTGTGAATGTGTAGTCACCTGAGTTTGGTACCCAGAACCCACATAAAGGCGGAAGGAGAGAATCTACTTGCATCATATACATGCAGTAATAATACATACAAGTAAGCAAATTGTAAAAGGCCATAGTGTCTTCCTGATAGCACCTACAATGTGTCCGTTGCTGCTTTACAGAAATTAATTTTGGGGATCCTGATGACAGTGTGGCAAGTCCATTTTACAAAGGAGCCAACTGGGGTTCTGGGAGGTGATGGCTTTGAGTTCTGTGTGAACTTCATCGAAGCTTCTCTGGAGAGCTCGTGATAGTCCTGTGGGGTTCCCTTGGGGTTCCCTTGGGTTTCCAGCCGCCTCCTATTCTCCACTCCTCTTTGCCTCCCCCTAACCCCCACATTCTTTGTCCCTGGTCCCCTCACCTGTCTTTGCATTGTGTGAGAACCTGGCTGTGCTTTCCCAGAAGTCCCACCTCCTAATAGTGCCACTCTTCATGGGCTAAGCATTCAGACACATGAGTCCATGGAGGCCAGACCTATTCAAACCACCAAAGATTCCACCCCCAGATCAGGAAGAGATTAAACATTAAAGTCACAGGGTCTATGATGTACTATTCTGCTATACACAGACACAGACACACACACACACACACACACACCACTACTTAACAAGAAACGGCAGGAGTCTGTTTCAGATTAGATTAGGAGCAGGTTGCAATCTTTCTTAAGTCACATGTCTGTTGGTAGCAGGAGCACAGAGCAACCATTTTGTCTGTGTGGGCCCCAGTTTCCTCTTCTGATGACCAGAATATTTTTGTTCAGGTTTGCTTTGAGGATTCTACAAAGTAACAGATGTTCTGAGCGCCAACTAAACCCTCAATGACATACAAACCCTTCTTCCTACTAACACAAAGATAGCCTCCAACAACCCAGCACTTATATCTTGTGATTTTTACTGTTTTGTATGTGTGTGTATGTACGTGTGTGCCTGTGTTTGTGTGTGTCTATGTATATAAGTGAGTGCAAGCCATGATGGACACATGGGGATCAAGGGACAACTTGTAGGAGTTGGTTTTCTCCCTCCACCACGTGACTCCAGTGCATTGACACAAGCTAGAGTCATCAGAGAGGAAGGAGCCTCAGTTGAGGAAATGCCTCTGTGAGGTTCAGCTATAAGATATCTTCTCAATTAGCAATCAATAGGGCAGGATCAAGCTCATGGTGGGTGGTGCTATCCCTTGGCTGGTGGTCCTGAGTTCTATAAGAAAGCAGGCTGAGCAAGCCATGGGAAGCAAGCCAGTGAGCAGCACCCCTCCATGGCTTCTGCATCAGCTCTGCCTCCAGGATCCTGCCCTGTTTGAGTTCCTGTCATGTCTTCCTTCAGTGATGGACTACAATGTGGAAATACAAGCTCAATAAACCCTTTCCTCCCCATCTTGCTTTTTGGTCATGGTGTTTTGTTGCAATAGAAACCCTAACTAAGCAATCCAGGGAGTGTGTGGTGGTTTGAATGAGAATGGCCCCCATAAACTCACAGATTTGAATACTTGGACATCAGGGAATGGCTCTATTTGAAAGAATTAGGAGGTGTAACTTTCTTAAAAGAAATAGGTCATGGGGGAGGTAGGCTTTGAGGTTTCAAGGGCCCAAGCCAGGCCCAGTGGCTGGTGGCTGGTTGGCTCTCTCTCTCTCTCTCTCTCTCTCTCTCTCTTTTTCTCCCTCCCTCCCTCTCTTCCTCCCTCTTCCATCCCCCTCCCTCCCTCTCTCCTCTTGCTGCCTGTGAACCTGGATGTAGAACTCTCAGCTGCCTCTGCAGCACTATGTTGGCCTGCATGCCACCACATGCCCTGCCATGATGACAGTGGACTAAATCTCTGAGACTCTAAGCCAGCCTCAGTTAATGCTTTCCAAGTTCACGCCGTCTTTCCACAGCATGGAATAAGGTAACTGGGCTTGGTAGCAAGTGCTTTTACCCACTGAGCTGTCGCAGCAGCCCAGGAACCTCATTTTAGAGATGAATAAATGAAGCTTGGGAGGGGATGTGAGGAGGTCCTTTGGTCCGACGACCTCCAGTCTCCTTCACATCAGGGCGTGTGGTGGTCTGAGGATCAGAGGAGGAGAATCTGGCGCCTTAGGGTGGGAGATGACTCATCATTAGGGATGGACAGCTGCCCTGGGAAGGGTCACGGAGCAGAGTCCTTTGTCCTGGCTCAGGCTCCGAGTGGAGCTGGTCTCATGGTGGGGGTGTCTGGAGTGGGTGTGTGCTCAGTGAAACGGAAGCTGCTATTAGAAGAGGTGACCATGGTTCTGTGAGGTTTTCAGCTACAGGCAGGCGGGTCTCCACCAGAAAGGCGAACTGTTGGTTTAAGGAAGCGGTGAGTGAGGCCTTGGGAACCTTCGTTGAATTTTCCCAGCTAAAGTAAATATGGAACGAGCAACCCAGGGAGGGTAGCACAACTTACCTCCTGGAAAGAGGACAGAGCCAACTCCCATGCCTAGAGATAGTTGCTCCTACCCAAGAAGTGTCTTCCTTCTTTCCAGATCTGTCTTTTGCACTCTGCCCATTGGTTCTTCACTCTATAGCCTGTATTCTCACAGGTGCCCACGGCTCAGCCAACGCTCAGAGATGGAGGCACTTCCTACTACACACTAGGCAGTGCTGGGTAGCTAGGGAGAAGCAGGAAAAGATTTGGCTGGAGGTGTGTGTATGTGTGTGCGTGACTGTGCACGTGTGTGTATGAGTGTGTGTGTGTTTGGACAGGATCTCATGTAGCTCAGGATGAGCTTGAACTTTATATGTGGCCAAGGATGATCTTAAACTTGTAAATCTTTTTTCACCATCTCTTAAGGATTGCAACCTGCTTTGTGCAGTCCTGGAGATCAAATGGGTTTTATTCAAGCTGGGCAATCATTCTATCAAATCTACCAACAGAACTTCATCCCATCCACCAACTGACATAGCATCATAAAAGCTGTATAAACCAAGGTCCAGGAGCTGCCCAAGGCTGTCAGTAATGGTTCTCCGGTGACTATGTCCTAACAGCCTGTTGGGACTCTTTGTGCACTGTGTAAAGATTATCTTTGTATTAGTCAAATGTTGATTTCTCTACCAGCAGAGTGATTAGTACTATCTGGATGTTGGTATTGTTTTGTTTGTTTGTTTGTTTGTTTGTTTTTTGGTTTTTTTTTTGTTTTTCTTTATGAAGCATCACCTGTCTCAGTGTTTCATAAACATTCTTCTTCATTGCCTCCTGATTGGTTTAAGAAAGATCCGATCAGCCAATTAGCTGGCAGAAGAGACTAGGGCAAGAGTTCCCATCCCAGTGAGGGGTGTCCCGGGGATCCAGAGAGGAGAGGGAGAGAAGAGGTAGAGAGACCATGTGGATTCTCCAGGAGGATTCTCCAGGAGATCCCCATGAGAAAGCAACCATGAGGACACACATGAACCAGAACAAGCCAGGGCAAGACTCAGGTTGCAGGTAAAGGAGCTGGGAAATAGGCAGCCTAGAGGGTTAGAGTAGCTCAGAACCTGCCCAACTTAGGCTTGCCACTTGTTAATACAAATACCAGATCTCTGTATCTTTTATTTGGGTGCTAAAGTGGGCTAGAGCTGGTGTAGAAATGCCCTGCCGTTATTTGGGAGCTAGCAGGGTCGAAGAACAACCCCTCCCCGAGTTACTTTTACAGCAGCCTCCCTTTGGTGTCACTGTTGCAGGGATTGATTCTAGAGCCTGTGCGTCACTCTGTAAGTGTTCTTCAAAGGCCACTATAGAATATACCATAAGGCCAAGACCTGACCCAAACATAGCCTTCTCTGAGGATGTGTAACTGCAGCCAGTCTGGTAGAAGGAGCTGCAGAACCAAGACTGTTGTACAGGAGAGACCAGCAGTGTGTGGAGAAGGCTGAGCTGGTCTGACTGAATGCTGTACCAAGGAGTTCCTCCTGGGTTCTAGAATACCTTCCCCCCCTCATGACTTGGACATTGTAGTGATTTGTTATAAATCAATAATCCAGCAGATCAGTGGTGGGTACACGCCTTTAATCCCAGCACAGGGGAGACAAGCCAGTAGATCTCTGATTTAGAGGCCAGCCTTGTCTACAGAGCCAGTTCTAGGACAATGATGGCACAGAGAAACCCTGTGTAAAAAGTACAAACAAACAAACAACAACAACAAAAATAAAATCCAGTTTTGGCACCAGTCGGGGCTACTGCTAAGACAGAAAGAACTGTTTGCAGTTAAGGAATTGGCCATCTGCCTTCTAAATAGACGCTGGACTGTAGTTAAGCAAGGCCAAGGCTCTGTGACAGGTGCAGTGTCACGAATTAAAGCTGAACTGGAGTCCTTCAGTTCAGGGTAACACTGCAAGGAGCCCCTCCTTAGCTTGGGTGCTAGGGACACCTATTGAGGGTCACCTCGCCTTCATCTTTATCTTCCTATCGTCTCTCATCCAAGGCTTACTCCTCATCAGGGATCGTGTTGCTTGTAAAACAGATTTAGTTTAAGTATCACTGGTTCAGACCCAGCTGCACGTAAGCAACTCAGTAAGCAAAAGCTTTCCTAGGGAAAATAAGCCCCCACATTCCCTGGAAAGCCCTGGCAATAATTCTTACATCCAGTAGAGGGCAGCAGAACACACCCAAAGTCCTCGCTCTAAAGTAGGTGGGCCTGGCCAATCCAAACCACGCTCCTGCCTTCTATCATAGGCAAACCACCTGTCTGATTTTGTTTTCTGAAGACTGGGGGCCCTGAAGGGTGGAGGATTGAACCTAGGGCCTTGCACGTGCTAGGCAGGTGCTCTACTACTGAGTCACACCTCAGGCTTGGCCCAGAGGGCGACCTCAGGTGGTGTTCAGCAGCTGCTGCCCTATTTTATATTTTATTTTATTTTATTTTTTATTTTATTTTATTTATTTTATTATTTTATTTTATTATATTCGATTATATTTTATATTTTATTTTATTTGATTATTTTATTTTATCTATTCTATTCTATTCTATTCTATTCTATTCTATTTTGTGTTAGACAGGCCCTTTTGTTGTCCTGGAGCTCTCTAAGCAGCAAAGCTGGTTAGTCAGGCAAGTCCAGGACTCCGTCAAAAATAACTTTAAATTTTTTAAAAAATGTATTATATCGTAACTTATTATTGGTACCTCTCTCCTTTTAAAAATTCACATGTGCCTCTGGTGTGTGTCTGTCTGCGTGCGTGTGTCTGTGATTTCTCAGAGAGCAGTAGTGGCTGGAGGCTCAATATGTAAGCCCTTGTCTGTGCAAAGGCCAGGGGGAGGAGTCAAGTGTCCGGTTCTGTGACTCCCCACCTTATTCCCTTGAGGCAGCATCTCTCACAAAACCTGGAGCTAGGCTAGCAGGCAGCAAGCCACAACCACCCGGTCTCCACCACCATAGAGCTGTGGCTACAGGTATTCGTTCACACACAGCCACACGGAGTTTCACGTGTGGACGCTGGAGATTCCAGCTCAGGGCTTTGTGCTTGGGCACTAAGAGCTCTTACCCACTGAGCCATCTCCTCAGCCCCTCAACATTGCCTTAAATAGTTTTTAGTTTTGTGATGAAACTGCCTTAAATGGCATACATGGAAAACTTCTTACTGACATGCTTCTGTACTGCTTCAACTAGGAGAAGCAGGAGTAAACACAGAGTCCAGAAAGTCAAAATAACTTTGTCACTGTTGTAATACGCATGTGCTGGTACCAAGACTGGCGCAGGGGGACTCGGGCAGTGACCATTGCGGCTGTCTGTTGGCATGCTTCTCTCCCATCTCTGCTACAGGAGCAGCTCAGTCATGGCAGCTGGGAGGTCACCTACCCTTCTCCAGCCGCCTCAGCCTCCTGGGTGACAGTGCTTATGACTGGTGATCGTGGATTCAGATACAAACACAGACATGCAATGACTTGATTTTTAAGTCAAGCAGATGGATCTAGAAAATTATTTGAAAAAAACTTTCACTCACATGAAATACACTGCTGCTAGAGAAGTGTGTGTGTGTGTGTGTGTGTGTGTGTGTGTCTGTCTGACTGTCTGTCTGTCTCTCTGTCTGTCTGTGTGTGTGTCCTCTTTTTTTTGGCACAGTATTTTATTGGCCTGGAGCTGGTTGGTCAGCAAGTCCTGGATCCCTGGATTCTGCTTTTGAGAAATCTCTCTCAGTCCTTGCTTCTCATAGGTGAGCAGATTGAGGCTCAGACAGGACCTCTGCCTTAGCCTTGGTACACAGATCATTAGAGTGGGGCAAATGAGAACCACTTTGCACAGCCATTTCTCCTGGTAAGACCCTCGGTCAGCCAGAACAGACTTGGTCCTGGGGAAGGAGCCTGAGCGTGGATTCTTTGAGGGAATAGCCATGGCAGTGTGGGGACTTCCTGGAGGTATCCAGTCACCAGCTTCCAAACGGGGGAAATGAGAGAATATTGGTGTGCATGGCCTCTGGGGAAAGCTGAAGAGCCTACCACCCTAGATTCAGACAAGTGCGAGTTATCTGATCGCCATGACCCTCCACTCCTATGGTTGTTGCCTGGCTCTGGCCCTTTCACTACCTGAGAAAGCTCACCTGGACTGGCTCTGCCTCATTCTATAGATGCAAGATGGAGAAACATGAAGCAGATACAAATACCTCGTCCCCATGAGGATGGTGGAACAGAGAGGGCATGACACCCTTTGTTCCCTGAGCTGAGCAGTCCTACGGGGATTGGCGGGGACTCTAGAATTCTTGTCAAAGGAGATAATAAGACTCGTATTTAAAGCCAGTTTAGTTACATTTGAAGAGGGAGGTAAGGTGGAGGTTTGGATGAGATAGCTAAGCAGGTAAAGATGCTCCCTTATACACATGAGACAGACAGAGAGAGAGACAGAGAGAGAGAGACAGAGAGACAGAGACACAGAGAGAGATAGAGAGAGAGAGACAGAGAGAGAGACAGAGAGACAGAGACAGAGAGACAGAGACAGAGAGACAGAGACAGAGAGACAGAGAGACAGAGACAGAGAGACAGAGAGACAGAGACAGAGAGACAGACAGACAGAGAGAGAGATCTAAAAGAGCATGGGTCATATCAGAAAAGACACAAACTTTGGTCATTCTAAGGAGGTTAGTCCCGTGAGGGTCTGGAACACACTGGTCAGCCTTGAGCATATATTTGAGACCTCAAAGCCCCACCTCCCCAGTGACACACTTTCTCTAACAAGGCTATACCTCCTCCAATAAAGCCACACCTCTGAATAGTGCCATATCGTATGGGCCAAGCATAGGCAAACCACCACAGAGCTGAAGTGGGTGGAGCAGGGATTAAATGATGGGATGAAGAGACCGGAATGCTGTGCTTTAAACACTAGAAAGACCACTTTCAAGGCAGTTTGGAGTAAGGGATAGTACAAATGGCAAAGACACGGAATCGTGCGAGAAAGAGTCGCCCAGGAAGAAGCAACCCTGAAGAATCACCCCAAACAGACTGGCCTATGGGTATGTCTGGGGCATTTTCTGATTAATGATTGATGTGAAATGGGCTGCCCCGTGGCAGCTGGTCCTGCTTCAGAAAAAAAGCTGAACAGGCCATAGAGAGCAAGCTGGTGGTCGGAGCTCCTCCGTGGCCTTTGCTTTCGCTCCTGCCTTGGCTTCCCTTGGTGATTAACTGTGTAAGATGGAATAAACCCTTTCCTCCCCAGGCTGCTTTTGGTCATAGCAATAGGAAGCAAACCAGGACACATGTGTAAGTGAACATACTGGGTTAGGGCTTGATGAATGAAAGGAATGGAATAACTGGATAAACATGTCAAACTTGCAGACTTAATATAAACTCAACATCCAAGGGCTCTACAAGCCAAACTTCACAGGCTACACAGGAGAAAGGCCAGTGCCTCCAATGGTCCAATTGGTCCGAATCTCTAAAAAGGACTGCAGTCTTCTTGGCATGAGGAATCTGCTCTCTTGGTCTCAATTTTCCAAATTGGTAATCCTGTAGTTTAAGTGGTTGTTCTTGGCAGTTTTCAAGTTCTGTGAGCATGGTTCTTAGTCATGGTCCCTGTACTGCACTGTAGATATCTTGAACTTGTTTCTTTTTAAAAAAAAACTTTATTTTTTAGAGGTTGGCAATATGGCTTAGCAGGTGAAGGTGCATACAGCCAAGACTGATGACCTGAGTTCAAGTCCCAAGATCCCTAAGGTGGAAGAAAATAGAAGAAATCAACTCTCCAAAGTTGTCCTCTGACTTCATCATGTGTCGTACGGCTCCTGTATGATACACTCGTGACTGCACACATATACACCCATAGCCCTGCCTGGCACAAATAAATAAATGTGATAATCACAAGTTTTAAAACAAAATCTTCTTGTTTTCCTAAGAAAAAGAAAGCTTTCTGGGCAGAAGAGCTGACTCAGCAGTTAAGAGCAGTTGCTGCTGTTGCAGGGAACCCAGATTTGGTTCTCAGTACCTACCATAGGTAACTCACAACTACCTGTAACTCCAGTTCCAGAGGACCTAATGCCCTCTTCTGACCTCCTCAGGTACCTGTGCACACATGGTACACACACACACACACACACACATACACACATATCATATATACATATACATACACTCAGGTATGCATACATATGTATAAAATAGACAGATCTTTTAAAAAAGAAATCAAGAACAAAAACTCGCTTGCTGTTCTGTGGCTCTTGGGCTATGCAGTGTGACTGTGTCTCAAACAGTAACAGAAAGTACCATTTATTTGTTTAACAATCATGTTTCATCTTGCGCCACTTTACACAGTGCTGGGATGGAACCCAGGGCCTCCTATATTTAAGCAATCACTCTGGTGATTTGAATAAGAATGGCCTCCCATAAATTAATATTTGAATGCTTAGTCACCACGGCATGGAGCTCTGAAAGGATTAGAAGGATCGGGAGGTGTGGCCTTGTTGGAGGAAGTGTGTCACTGGGAGTGGGCTTTGGGATTTCAGAACTCTATGGTAGGCTCAGTCTCTCCCATTGCCTGCAGATCAGGGTGTAGCCCTCAACTACTTCTCCAGCACCTTGTCTGCAGCCTTGCTCCCCAATACAAAAATGGACTAAGCCTCTGAATTAGACAATTTCCTTTATTAAACCCAATTAAATATTTTCCTTTATAAGGGTGGCTGTGATCATGCTCTTCACAGCAATAGAACAGTGGCTAAGATGCACCCTATCCACTAAGCCATATCCCCAGCCCCACATTTTATATTATGTATAAAAACCAAGAAGACCCGTCTTGGTGTACCCTCGAGCAGGGAGGAGTGGACAGGCAGAGTGGGCAGCCGGGCTATATTTCCAGCTCTTCTGTTTCATCTGGCTGGGCCAGAGTTTCAAATCAGAGACCTCTGACGACAAAGCAACTTCCAAGTTGTGTACTCAGTTGTCATATGTTTTGGGGGAGCTACAGGCCTCCAGCTTCTGTCCAGCCCACTTGCTTCCTCCCGGGGATGGAGCATATAGATCTGTAAAGGCGGGACTCCTGCAGGATCCTTCCTGTAGCCAAGGCCAGCACTGCCTGGGCAAGCCCTGCAAAGGGGAATCACCTTGTCCTGAAAAAAAAAAAAAAACCTAGGCGAGAGAGGGAGAAAGCAGTACAATTAAAATCTTAGTGTATGAATAATTACGTTTTAAAAATCCCCACTTTTTTTGAAACATCAAAAGGAATTCTGCAATAAGAGGTTTAATTTGCAGATTTAGCAGCATTTGGCAGGTTAAAAGTAGGGGCTGAGAAGTGAGTAAGCGTGGGATTTGAGGCTGGAAGAAAAGAATGGGAGGATCTGTTTGGCCAGAAATCCGGCTTTGAGCTCCCTCTGAGCTCCCCAGCCTCACTTCCTCTGCCTACAGCAACCCTGGGACCTGGCTGCTGGGGGTAGGGGGGTGCTGGGGGAGCGCTCTTGATTGAAGGGGTAGGGAGAACAGGTTGGGAGCAGAGTTGAGCTCTCGGGGCCTGGGACCTCACTTCCTTCTTAAAAGTGAGTATCTCCCCTGCTTATGAATTCAGTTCATGCATTTTGCAATGAATTATTTACATTAGAAAGTTCTGAAAATACATGCACATAGAATAAATAAATAAGCATAAGTTTTTTTAAAAAAGAAAACAACCCAACATATACACGGGCCAGTGAGATGGCTCAGTGGACAAGGTGCTTGCCAACAAACCTGATGACTTGAGTTCGATCCTTGGAACCCATGTAGTCCGTATGAATTGCCCTCTGACTTCTGTGTGTGGGCTATTGCTTGCATGTACTTACACGCACACGCACACACACACACACACTTACTTTTATCATTCTCACCCTTCTGGGCTTTTCCTTCTCTCTCCTGGGAGCCTCTTCTTTGATCACATTTGAGGAGAAAAACCCGCACAAAGGTCTGAGTAGAGGTTCAGTGTTGCGGAAGGGCAGCCTGGGGGAGATGCTCAGAGAACGGGTCCTGTGTGTGTGTGGAGTGAGCATGGGAAAGTGCAGCTGAGTGTACCAGAGTGGGGTGGACATGGAGAGGAGTGGGGAGAAAATGGCCATGATGCCTGGGATGCTTGCTGGCCCCAGGAAAGGGTGAGCTGACCATGGTGAGCTGACTTTGCTCAGTGAGGCAATTTTCAAAAAGAGATGAGGAAGAAGTGTCTGTGCAGAATTCCTAACAGTAGAGGGGCTCTGTCCTGAGGGTGTGGTATAGTACCAGGAATTGAGCCTAGGGCCCTCAGCAAGGTAAATACAGTCTCTTAGTCAGTGTTTTATAACCATGACCATATCTGCTCTTATAAAAGAAAACATTTAATTGGGACAGGCTTACAGTTCAAAGATTCAGTCTATTATCATGGTAGGAAGCACGGCAGCATGCGGGCAGGTGTGGATGAGGTTAGAGAAGGAGATGAGAGCTCTACATCTGGACCTGCATGCAGCAGGAAGAGACAGTGAGCTACTGCGTCTGGCTTGAGCTTCTCAAATCTCAAAGCCCACCCCCAGTGACACACTTCCTCAGCGAGGCCACACCTACTCCAACAAGGCCACACCTCTTAACAGTGCAACTCCCTATGGACCTATGGGGACCATTTTCAAACCACCACATACTGTTCCATTGACCTTAAACCCCAGTCCTTTTTACTCTTTGATTTGAGTTCCTCAGGCTGCCTTTGAACTCCCATCTCCCATACTGCCTTGATCATGCTATCTCCTACCTCAGCCTGCCAAGAAAATGGCTTAACGGGCTGTACTGCCATGGTCACAGGGGAACTGTATCAGTTACCTGTTTTGTTGCTATGGTCTAAAGCCTGAAATAACAAGAAGAAAGATGAATTTGATTTTACTCTTTATTTTGTCTTGCAGTTTGAGAAGTAGCAATCCATATGGGAAGGGGCATGCACAAGAGTTTATAGTGTTGACCAAGAACATAGAAAACCTCGATTGAAAGGTGCCAGGGAAGACATGGCAAGGACCAGCCACAGTGGCCCACTTCCCCAAACTAGGCTCTGCAACCTAAAACTCCCAGAACCTTTAAAACAAGGCCCCCTGTGGGGCTCTAGGCTCTAATCACCCGCGAAAGCCACTCCACATTCAAATTATAACAAAAGCCATTTTTGAAAGACAGGGTCTTGCTGTGCAACCCACACTGGCCTCAAACTCAAGCTGCTTTCACCTCCTTAGTGTTGAGATTATAGACATGTGTCCATCTTGAAGCAGTGTTGGGGAAAAAAGTTTTAATTTAGTCCTCTGGCCTCTACATATGCACCCTGCAAAAATAATTTATTTTAATTAATTTATTTTTATATTTTTGGTTTTTGTGTGTATGTACATGTGTCTGTTCCTCCATGTGGAGGTCAACACTGAATCTCTTCTTCAGTTGATTTCCATGTTACTGTTCTTAATTTTTTTCTTATTTTATGTGTATGAATGTTTTGCCAGCATGTATGCATGCTTGGGTACCACATATGTGCCTGGTACCGGAAGAAGTCAGAACTTCCCTAGAACTGGAGTTACAGATGGCTGTGAGCCACCGTACGTGCTGGAAACCAAACCTGGTTCCTCTGTAAGAGCAGTCAATACCACTGAGCCCCTCCATGTTATGAGCTTTCTAATCACTTGAGTGCAGATTGCTGTTTCCATGCATGTGAGGGCAGGCACAAGATAAGGCTAGAGCCTGTGGATAGAGAAGGAGGGCTGAGAGTTTTAGTGATGGGAGAGATAGGGAGACACAGGGAGAAGGAAGGAAAATGGAGGAAGAGGAAGATGATCCAGATTCCGTGTGGCTTGAAATAGCCACAGGTAACTATGACTATCTGATAAAAGATGGATAATTACAGGACAATTTGTCTTATCTAGGTGGGCAGTTTATATCAATATCACTTGGCTCTGAGTTCATGTGTGGGCGTTTTGTGGGTTGAGAATTTACTGATATAAACCTGACTGATAAATTACAAGCCTCTAGAGTTTTTATTTTACCAGGTCACGGGGATTTGTGACAGCTAACCACAGCGGGGTGATGGCTGGGAATGTGAGCAGGATCTGAAGCCGGTTGGGTGGCTGCCACTTGGGGACCATGGACACCCTGGTGTGTGTGTGGGAAGGGGGAATGGCGATACTAGAAATTACCTGGCGCTAGCATGGGTGCCTTATCTTTTAATATATTTCACACAACATTTGAGAATCTTACCTATAATGTATTTTAATAATAATTTTTACTTTTTTAAAAAAAAGATGTATTTATTTATTTATCTTGTGTATATGAGTACACTGTAGCTGTCTTCAGACACACCAGAAGAGGACATCAGATCCCATTACAGATGGTTATGAGCCACCATGTGTTTGCTGGGAATTGAACTCAGGACCTCTAGAAGAGCAGTCAGCGCTCTAAACCACTGAGCCATCTCTCCAGCCCTAATTTTTACTTTTTGAAACTATAATCACATCTTATCTCTCTCTGCTTTTCCTCTTCTATCCCTACCATGGACTCCCTTTGCTTTTGTTCAAATTCATGGCTTCTTTTTCTTTAGTTGTTGTTACATATATATGTTGAAGGGACAGTAGCCCAGTAGCCTTACCCTTTTCTCCCATATCCTCTGCCTTGAAAACACACACACACACACACACACACACACACAAACACACAAACAAAAAACCATTAGATTACATTCCTAAAGGTCTATTCCCTTATTTGGCCAATTCTTCCTCCTGAGGCTGACTACCAATGTCCAGTTATCAAAGTATTGAAGTCCAGCAATCAAAAGCCTCTCTGGCACACATAATTAACATGCTTAATTAAAATTAAACACATCCTAACATGAGACTTCCCCTTGTACCTTTATAAGTTTGCTTTCCTGTCTCCTCTCTATCCAGAGGCAGTCCGTTGTGCCTACCTCTCACTAAGAACTATACCCCTTACCACTCTCCCTTGTTCCCTTCCCTTTTTCCCTCATCCTCTATCTCTTGTCTTTGACACTTATTCCCTGCCGCCTGTTCCTCTGGGGCAAATAAATTTTCTTTGTGCTAAGAACTTGGTCTTGGGGGTCCTGAGCTGATACTTTTCCTTACATATGTATCTCTGTGTATGTATCGATATATCTCTATGTATAGATATATATTACTAAATATATAAATACAATCTTTTTCCTGTGTTTAATGTCACCTGTATGTGTACAATGTCGAGGCCAACTATTTGGTGTAGTGAGTTATTCCTTGGGGAAGACAATTTCTTCTACATTCCCCAGTTCTTTGTCTAGGGAAGCTCTGCTCACACTACTTTCCAGGATTAGCGTCCTTGACCTAGAGTTCCCCAGTTTAGCAAAATTGACTGACCATCCAATCCAGAAACCCCACTTTCTCTGCTCTGGTATGACAAGCACCTGCAGCCAACACCTGACTTTTGACATGAGTACTCGGGATTGAACTCTGGTCCTCATCTTTGTGGGGTAAGCACTTTATTGACTAAGCCATCCATCTCCCAACTCTTTGAAGTAATTATTTTAAAACTATCTGTTTGTCTAATATTAGGAGGAAGGTTTAATCTTTGTTGTCAGGTTCAACATCCAGTCTATTTTTATATCTTATTTCTGTCTCCAATACACTGTGACAAAGGAAGAGCTGCAGCTGAATTACAGCATCTGTAAGGGCTTTATTGTTGTTGTAACAGACTATCATTTTACCACCCACGGGCAGGTCTTCTCACCTTTCTTTTCTTTTTTCTTTCTTTTTCTAATTTATTTATTGATACTAGAGAGTGACAAACGCTTGGAGTTTTCTAAGTAAGCCTTCTACCACAAGCTACATGGTCAAATCCTTCTCCCTACATTTTGTTTTGTTTTGTTTTGAGACAGAATATTATGTGTCCCAGTGTGATATAAATTTCCTCAAAGATTGAAACATTCCATCCAGCAGAGAAGCTCCTCAAGTAGGAAGGTAAACAATTCAAAATAGCTTTAGGAAGTTCCTGAAATTGACCAGATTCACTACCTGGCTTCCCTGCCAGAGTAAGCAATAAAAGTTGAGAGAAGTTGAGCTGCTAAGAAGACTCTCAGATGAGCTAAGCTGCAAAAAAAGACTTCCAACTTCGTGCCTGGCAGAAGAGATCCAACTTCGTGACTGGCAGAAGAGATCCAACTTCGTGTCTGGCAGAAGCAGAAACCAGCCAAGCTGCCAAGTGACCCTGCTTTACAGAGTCACTTGGAAAGGACTCTCCAATCTGTTAAGCTCCTAGTTTTCCAGCTTTGTGGGCTGTCACCCATGCTGGGGTGGGCCTTTGTAATGCAGCTGTTTTTGAGTCATTTCTGTACCTGTAAGTAACCCCTCATCCATACTCCTCAGTAAGACTCATTGGTTCACGTTCAACTTTGGTGGTACTCATTCTTTGGTCTGTTGTGTTATCCCTCTCTAGGATAAGCAGACTTGCATTGCATCTCCCCAGGGAAAATTTTGTCACATAACACTCAGGTTAGCCTCAAGCTTGCTATATAGCTGAGGATAACCTTAAACTTCTGATCCTTCTGCATCTTTACCACTTTCATCAATGTAGCACGTCCTTGAATCTTTCATGGGCTTTCTCCTGACTCTAGATGCTATGTTTTTGTTTTTAGATTCATCTTACTTGAAATTATGTATCTGGGAGGTATGTGCACATGAGTGTAGGTGCCCAAAGAGGCAAGAGGCATACTATCCTCCTGCATCTGGGTTTACAGGCAGTTATAAGCTACCTTCTTGTGTCTTTTCCTGACATAAGTACTGGGACTCAAATTTGGTTCTTCTGCTAAAGTAGTAGGTACTCCAGATCATTTTGATTTTTAACCAAGGTGTTCAATTTTTTTTTTTTACTGCGTTCTTGCATATCAGGCCAAGTTGAAATTACTTTACCAATTTATCGTGAAGGCGAAGTATAAGCCCCTTGAGGCCTTGAGTGGCCAGGCCATGATGTAGAACAATAAGCTACTTCTCCAGAATGGTGTCTCATTGCAGGCCACCATGATAATGGACTAAACCTCTGGAACTATAAGCTAGCCCCAAGTAAATTTTTTTTAAAAAAAATAAGAGTTGCCATGGTCATGATGTCTCTTTACATCATAGGATGCTGTCTAAAACACCATATATCCTTTATAAACAAACAACAAAAAACCTCAGCAATCTACTAAGATAGTGTGAACAAATTAGTTGAATGTGAGGAGGAGAAAGATGTGGAGCCCCAACAGAGTCTATGAGAAACACATGTAAAACAACTGGGGTCTTGCGATTAGCACCCCAAGTGGGGGGCAGCCAAGAGACTGAGCTCTTGGTCTGTGGGGATCTGATTTAACCTCTAAGTTGATAGTGTTAGAATTGAGCTAAACTGACTCTAACACAGTCAATATATCTGCAATTGCTTGACTAGAGTGTTGGGAAAATAACATCGGCCTCAGTCGTCATGATACATTCCTTCAACTGTGAACTTGCACACAGATGGAGGATTCTATGTTGACTAGGCAATAGAGAAAAACACACATTGTTTCTCCCCCTGTATCTCCTGTATCTACTCAAAATAAAAAGAAAAGCCAACCCAAGAGAAGAGTAAATATAGGCTTAGAGGTTGTGTTGGATGGCTTTGCTGGTTTCTTGGTGGCAAGGGAAGAGCAAAATTAGGTCACAGTCAAGTGTGGAAAAGAAGCTTGAGGATGGACTCATGAGAGGGGTCTAGAGAGAGCATCTTTGTATGGACCTCACTGATGTCCATGAAGGAACACTGACTACAGAAGGATCAGAAGCTGGATGAGTTACTTTCCTCAATACTGGGACAGAATGCCTGATGAAATCAGACGCAACAAGGAAGGAAGCACATAGCTCACAGTTGAGGGGACATATCATGATGACTAAGGCGGGGAGGCAGGCGACTCCTTGGCAGCAAGAGTGTGCAGCTGGGATTCCTCACCTCCTCACATCTTAGTAGAACAGGAAAGCAGAGGGAGCTGGGCAGTGGTGGTACACACCTTTACTCCCAGCACTTGGGAGGCAGAGACAGGTGGATTTCTGAGTTCAAGGCTAGCCTGGTCTACAGAGTGAGTTCCAGGACAGCCAGGGCTACACAGAGAAACCCTGTCTCAGAAAAAAAAAGAAGAAGAAAAGGAAAAGAAAAGCAGAGGGTGACTAGGACGAGGGCTCAGGGTATAGAACATCAAGACCTGTCTCACACTGACCCATGTCTTCTTCAAAATAGGCTCCATCTCCTAGGAGATTTACAACCTCCCCCAACTGTATTAGGGAGGTGCTATTTCCCTAATTGGTGCTTGATTTAGTCAATAAAGAAGGTGGAAGCCAATTGCTTGGCAAAGGGTAAATAAAGGTGAGACTTCCAGGTCCCAGGAGGAGAAGAAATTCAAGGAAGGAGAAAGGGTCTTTTGGCCAGGTTTTGGAACCGAAGATATGCAAAAAAACCGTGTAAGATCTTGAGTGGCTGAGAACAGTGACCCCCACCACCAGCAGATGGCTGAAATAGGCTAGCTGATAAGGCTAGGACAGGAGATTTTGCACCCAGCAATTGTGTTATCTGGCAAGTTCTAAGATAATAAAGCTGTCTAGTATTGTCCATCCACGGGGCAAAGGTGGGCAGAAAAAGAGAGCAACGGGGGCAATAGCTGGTGGCATGGAGGAGCTAAGCAGAGAGGAACAGGCAAATCAGGAGTGAGGCTGGCAGCAGCCAATCTCAGAGCTAAGCTGGGAGTGCCGGCTGTGGTCCCAGGCAAACTAGCAAGCATGATTTTAAAATTACATGCAACACCCAACAGCACCACCAACTGGAGAACAAGTGCTCAAATATGTGATGTGGGAGGCAGGGCATTCCACATTCAAACTATAACACCTGTGCAATTTAGACACTGTATATGAGTGTGCTACATATCAGTCTTCCTGTGTTGTGCGATGGCCCAGGAACAGAATACCCCTTGTATCAAAGATGGGAGCCATGAATGGTCCCCACGACTTGCACTCCACTACGCTGCACCATATTTTTCTTAAATAATGGTGCGATCTAAGTCTGATCTGAGCGTCTAGAACCAAATGCTAACTGACAGAGAAAACAAAGAAAACAGGAGAAAAGAACATTATCCTAGAAGAAGCCATTTGTGCACACTCCTGTAATCCTTATTACTGGGAGGATCAAGAGTTCAAGGTGGTCCTCCACTGGATAACTGGTTTGAACCCAGTTACTGTCTTGGGTTACATAACACTGTTTCAAACAACAACAACAACACACACACACACAAAATTACTCTAGAGAAATGCAATCAGTAAAGTCCAAACTCCCCACTAGGAACATGGTTTTATAAATATAAATTTATCTTTTTTTATACTTACTTATAGGGGCTGCATGCATGGTCAAAAGACAACTTGTCGGAGTCAGTTTTCTTCTTCCACTTTGTGGGTCCTAAGGATGGAACTCAGGCATTCAGGCCTGGCAGCAGCTGCCTTTACATGAGGTGGCCTGTCACTAGACCTGTCATAAACCTCTGTGTGCTTTTTGTGTTTTATCAAGTCTCCACCTAAGAAAGAAAACACACGTGTGGCCCTTTACCCTCTCCCACATTGCTTTTGGGCTGATGGCGTGACCCTCTGGGATTCCTTTCTCTGATGTGTTCTCACCAGTACCACCTCCCACCCTCACTGAAGTCCAAAACAATGGGACACTGAATTTGGATCTGAATACCCAAACTACAGAATAAATAAACCTTTTCCCCTCATAGGTTTTTATAGGTTGTATTTCTCATATTTCCTTGTGTGCCACCTAGGAAAAAAGAGTTCACTCATCAACACTTCCTTCCAACTCCCAGAACATCATAAGAGTAAAACTTATATAATAGATGTGGAAGAGAAATGGGTACACTAAGATCACTAAGCAAATTAAACTGAAGTAGCATCAAACCTTGAACTTGATTTGTACAGTGTATAAAGGTGGAAAATATCTCACTCCCGATGAAAGCAGCTCTGAGCTTTTCAGATAGGGCTTTGTGGCTTCCCGGAGTCCTCAGAGTTAGAGAGGGCAGGAAGGCTCCCGGGTCTCATTCCTGCTTTCTCTAAAAATGCTTTCTTGATTCAAGCCAAATTAAGATGTGCCCCCACCCCCACCCCGAAGCCTGAAGCTTACATGGGCCTGCCTCCTTCACAGGGCCTCTTTTCGTGCTATCGACTGTGAAGGTATGGGTTTCTGATTGTGGGGAGCACAGGCAGGCTGGGTGTGCTGGGGACGGAGGTCTAGGGCAAAGGGGAGTCCACGATCCACTGCAGCTTTTGTATTGCTTCTTCGGGTTTACCTTCTGTCACCTAGCCCACCGTGGTTGCGGACTCTTGAGGACTGATGATAGAAGTTGGAAGTGACCAGCAAGTTCCTGTTTCCAATAAGCATCTCTCTCCTCACTGTCTGTACAGGATCAAGCCAATGAATATGGGGAAGTTGTTTTTCTGCCGTGTGTTTTCTTGGATCGTAACATATCTTAATTACTGTATGCAGTGAGGAGACACCATGGCCAAGGCAACTTATAAAAGGAAGTATTTAAGTAGGGGCATGTGATTTCAGAGAGTTAAGACCATGATTTTCATGGTGAGTAGCATGGCATCTGGCAGGCAGCAGGCAGGCAGCAGGCAGGCAGGCAGGCAGGCAGGCAGCAGGCAGGCAGGCAGGCAGCAGGCAGGCAGCAGGCAGGCAGGCAGGCAGGCAGCAGGCAGGCAGGCAGGCAGCAGGCAGGCAGGTAGGCAGCAGGCAGGCAGGCAGCAGGCAGGCAAGCAGGCACGGGAGCAATACCTAAGAGCTTACTCAGATCCTCATCCTCAGGCAGGATGGGGGTGGGGGCGGGGTCTATCGTGTCAAAGCCCATCCTCGGTGACACATATTATGGAGTTGATGACCCCTAGGAAAAGACCATAAAATCAATTCAATTATAATTAAAATATTGATTGACCAGCTGCTATAATGATTATTCTTGGTTGTCAACTTGACTATATCTGAAATGAACTACAGTCCAGAAATCGAGGGCACACTTGTAATCCAGATCTTGAAGCTGGAAGACACAGCTTTTTGCTCTGGATCTTGACATGGGATGTCATATGCTTTTGGTCCAGATCTTGAGGCTTAGTGGCCATGACAAGCTTAGGCCCAGGCAAAGTGATCCACACTCTTAAAGCCCGGGAGACAAAAGTAAGCAGATCGCTGAGTTCAAGACCAGCCTGGGACAGAGCAAATTCAAAGTAAAGAAAAGCCTGGGTCCAGGTGTAGTGGTTTACATCTTTATTCTGGGCCATACCTTCTGCTCGAGGCCAACATAAGGACAATAGGAAAAGGAAGATTTCATGCTTCTTTGCCTGGTTGCACTTACTTGCCAGCACATCTTTTGAAACTACTTCTTCTTCTTCTTCTTTTTTTTTTTTTTTTTTGTAGTCCTGGCTGTCCTGGAACTCACTCTGTAGACCAGGCTGGCCTCAAACTCAGAAATCTGCCTGCCTCTGCCTCCCAAGTGCTGGGATTAGAGGCGTGCACCACCACTGCCCGGCCTTAAAACTACTTCTTAAGGTTACTAGGATACAGAAGACCAGCTGAGATACCTAGCCAGCCCCGTGGGACTGAGAAACTACTATATTCTTAGGTTTCCCATTAGGCCTATTCTTGGGTTAGTTAGACTGCAGACTGTAGGTCATTCCAGTAAATTCCTTTAATATATAGAGACATCCCATAAGTTCTATGACTCTAGAGAACCCTGACTAATACAGCTGCCAACGGGACAGCCTTAAAGCCTAGTCTCAGGCATGTTGTGAAGAAGGACTGCGGGGACAGTGTTTTAAAGGTGAGCACACAAGAGGACCTTCAATATCTATGCAAGCAAACAAAAACTGGTCTGTTCTGCCCAGTTAAGTGGTTAAGGCAACTCAAAACAACCTTTGGGTGTCTACATAAGCAAGTTACAAAAACAAAAAAGTTGTTAGTCATATCATAACAAGTAGCTACTCACGGCTGTACATGTCACTGAGTCAGGGATTCTGGGAACTTATTTTCCAGGGACTGGCATCAGAAACAAACAGCTGGTGAATACCAGGATGGGTGCCTAGTGTAACAAGGAGTTTCTTTAGCCATCATAAAGCACAGCCTCCTGATTCTTCCTAGCCAGTCCACCAACTGGGAATCAAACATTCAATGTAAGAGGCTACTAAGGCCATCCTCACCCAAATTACCACATAACCTTAACTGAGCGTGCTCAAAAGGATGTTAACTTAAATTGAGCATGTGCAGGAACATACCCATCCTAAAGTGCCTCTCACATAGAAATATGCATAGGCTTTCCTAGTAAGTTCCTCACCTTTTCTTTGTTTAGAGATGACACTGTGCCCTCCTATCTGCAGCTGATAAAACTGTTCATCGCATTTGTCAGCCTCCTGTGACTCTTCACATTGTGCTTGAGTTGTTGACTCATTACATGGCTTTTCAGGTTTAGGATTGGAAACTATTCCAGGCAACTATTTGTTCATAGTGTACTCTCCCCTCCCCACTCCAGGCAGTTAGTCACAGTGTACTTACTCTCTCACTCTCCATACTTAGCTGCTGTTCTCCTGTGTGCACCATGCCTTTGGGGTTCTCCACACTGACCCGGGGTGGACAGAGTGTTTCATGCGAAGAGGAGGTTCTGTTGTTTAAATTTAAATCTGTTTAATCCTGCCTCTGACAGCTCGCCTTGCATTTCTCCAGCCTTGGCTTAATTGCCTCCTTCATGGGTGATTTACTCTTCCCTGAGCAACCTGGCATGCCTTCAGATTATTATTGGAAAGTCTCAGATGAGGCCAAACATGTCACTTTCAAGCTTCCATTGCTTCTTCCTCTGCCTCCAGGAGTTCTGTGAGTAAGTTTAATCCCTTCCCCACATCTGGCCACAGCAGGTGAGAAGCAGTTCTTGCACTGAGACTGTCCCACTACTTATCTCCTATCTCTGCCTCTCAAGGAGTCTTCCAGCTACTGACACTAGCAGCCACAGTGAACTGCTTTCACTGGGTGCCAGGAACAAAAACTAGCTTGTCTGATTTTGCATCCCTATTTCTAGCTAAAATCTGGGTTATGATTTTTAACCTCTTATCTTAGAGGAAACTGCCACAGAGCTGATGAGATTGAGAGCCCAAACCTACTCCATCTTGAGACCAGACTCCATCTTAAAAGAAAAAAAAAAGCCTGAGAATTTGTCCTGTAGCTGAATCCAAGCTGCACCTAAGTACCAGGAAGGACCCCATGGCTTGTCCTTGACCCATTCCTCAGAGTTACTCCCTAGCTACTTCCTAGCAACAGTCAATCAAAGATGAGTCTGATTGTTTCAGATGTACTTTCAGATCATTTGTAGTTGTTCATGGTTTTGTTTCAGATCACCCCCCAGCCCCTGTAAGCTTACAACAGTCATACAATTAGATGCTTGTTGACCATTTCCTATAAAACCTTGTTCCGTTGAGGGTTTGGAACTACTTTACCAACCTGTCCTGCTGAGGGTCGGCAGTGAGTAAGTCAGCGCTCGAGCTTATAATAAAAAGACCCTCCTGCAACCGCATCACAGTGGGCTCCTTGGTGGTCTTTTGGGGTTCACAAAATGAGCACAAGATCATCAGGAAAAATTGGTAAAGGGGAAAAGTACTCTCTCCAATACTCTCTAGCAATATCCAGAGCTGGAAGTCTGAATCGAGGCGTGCACTTGACAATCAAAGGCTCTGCCTCCGCTCTCCTTCTCCTTTAAGGAGGCATCTCTCAGGATGCGGCAAAGCTGTGGCTACTATGACAGATGGACACAGGACCTAGCTTTCTATAAGTAGTAAGGAAAAAGGGCCCAGGATAAAAACTACAAGTTGCTCACATGGGTTGTAGTTAAAATAGGTTGGGGTTACAAGGGGGATTAAGGTAAACAGCAAGGTCTAGAACCTGAGGAAGATGAATAAGACAGCTTGTAGTTGTATATGAAATAACCAGGCTAGACAGAGAAGAAGCAGCAGCATAGGGCTCTAGGCCAGTGGTAGTTGGGTTGATGCCTGCACACACATCCCTGAAGCTCCTGCAGGCTGTATGTAAGGCATTACTGTCCTTTCTTATAGTCTTACTTCTAATGCAGCTAATTGTAACATTAAATTGTAAGTAAGGATGGCTTCAAACAGGAAGCTTCTGTCTGGGAAACCATCTCAGACAACCCCACGGACAAGAAGCTAAATACAAGGTAGCTAAGAAAGATGGCAGCTACAGCTTGATGGCTGTGACAGAGTTAACTCATTGGCATGAGTTAACTCATTCAGCTACAAGCTGAAATTGTGAGAAAGAAGCGAGCTCAGTGGAATTTAGAGCACTTGGGACACCCGAGATGCCAGTTGCTGAGGTCTGATCTATTGCTGCAAGTGACTTCTCCTGCTTACAAGCTTTTGTTGTGCAAACCTTGTTCTTTGATTTAAAACTATTGGTTAAATAAAATTGGCGACAGCCAATTACTGGAGGGATTGGAGGTATGTGGGTTTGAAGTGACCTGGTTAGAGGAGGAGAGACCAGGGGTAGGAGGAGGAAGAAGAAAGGGGAGAAAGAGAGGAAGCTGCCATGAGGGGAGATGGACGATGAACACATGGCCAGGAGAAACAGCAGTTATCTGGGGTACACCACTGGAGGTAGGCTGGCCAGCAGCTAGAAGAGTAGATCAGGGTTTAAACAGCAGCAGACCCTCAAGGTTAGTAACTAACAAAGCCAGATCAAGAGATAGACAGAAGGGTTTGACCACACCTAACTGAGAGGTCAGCACATGAACACAGTATGATTATATCCCTGGTTGGATCAGGGTTATATTCATAGACTGAGAGTGGGGAACTCTGTTGGCTTGGCCCATGCTAGCTCAGAGAACTAATCAATTGCAATAGAATTCCTCAGCTTTTATCCAGTTTTTGCCATGGTGCTACAAACAAATTTAAGACTCAGACCAAAGAGTTGCACAGCCTTTTTTCTCTCTTGGAAATCCTTCCCCTTCTGGAGAGTTTCTCTCACTTTTTCTTAACTTCTCTCTTTTCTGTAATTCATTTGTACTAAAGCTTGATTAATTCTGCTTTACATACTTCTGGGAAGGTCTGCACCTAGAGCTTTCATCTGAGTGAGACAATGAGCTTGAAGCTACTGATTCAGACTGGCCTTTGGGCACAATTGTGTACCTGGCACCTTAGGACCCTAGGTCATGCATAGTTGAGAAAGGTTTTGTCATTCTCAAGCCCTGTATCTGAGGAAGGAGTCCTTAGACCTACAGGGTTTGGGCTTGGTTTCACTAGGTTTAGTCTTAAGCCTTCCTTACCTGGATATCCTTTATCCTGTAGGGATTCATGGCTGAGGTGTGGACTGCTGTTATCAGTGACTCGTTAAAGTCCATTGAGGGCCATCAAGATGGCTCAGCTGGAGAAAGCACCTGATGCTCAAACCTGAGTTCGATCACTGAAACCCACCTAGTAGAAACAGAGAATTGACTCATGCAAATTGTCCTGTGACTTCCACACATGAGCTGTGGCATGCATGTGCGTACATGTGGTATAAATACACAGATGTAATTTTTAAAATTTAAATCCAGAGAGTGGGCTAGGGGTGTATTTCAATTGGCACAGTAATTTCCTAGCACAAAGACCTAGGTTTGATCCTCGGTGCCCCATAAAACTAGGTGGGGTGTTATAAGAAACAAGACCCCACTCTGTAATTAGTGGATTCTTGTCAGCTACGCCAGCATAGCTGACTGAGTTCCTTGGATCGGCAGAGGGCTGAGGGCGAGAGAAAGAAAGACAAGGAGTCATCTGGTAAAGAACCAAATGCTATATTTTCAACTGCATAGCTCCCTTTTATACTCCCTACAAAACAGGGACACAAACAGGAACAGGAATAAAAACAGGAACAAGGAGACACACTTGGCAGCCTACCACCTAAGTTTGGATTTCTCCTTGAGCAGTCTTCTCAGGGAAATGCATGGAGATGGGGGATCAGGCATAATAGCACAGGTGCAGAGGATGGTGACTCACAGATTCTGTACTTACAGAATTGGGGTCAGATTGGAGTGTGGGGGAGTATTGATGGGTCTTACCTTCCCTTTGAAATTTGGAAGACCCAGTTGAAACCTCAAATGTAACCTGTTACCGAGGCAGCCAGGTGGTGTTTTAAAGGTATAAAATCATGCCATGCCACCTTCATATTCAGAAATCACTGAGAAACACCACTACCATCAGTGAAAGGGATCAGTGTCGGCTCAGGACTCAAGACCAAGTTCTCAGCACAAAGGAGATTTACTTGCCCCAGAGAAAGGAAGGGCAGAGAATAAGAGACAAATACAGGAGAAAAAAGATTAGAGAGAAGGGAAAGGACAAAAGGAGAGGGAGAAGGGATATTTGTCCACAAAACAGGAAAGGGACAAAGGACTGCTTCTAGTTTGACGGGAGACAGACATGGCCCATAGGCAAATGGCAATTTATAAAGGTAAAGAGGGAAACTGTGTGTTAGGAAGAAGTGTTTCATTTTAATTGGATGTGTTAGGTGAACCAAGGGGGGCTTTTGATTGTTAGACTTCAATACTTGGATAGTTTGGACTTGGAGAAAAAAAAAGTGGCCAAACAAGGAACTAGGTCTTGGTGGCTAGCTTTAAGAATGCAATCTAGCGGATTTTAGCAAGAAAGAATGGGAGAGAGGGGCCATGTTCGCCATGCTCGGCTGGACTGGCCAGAACAAGCCATCCTTCATCCATCCATCCAATTATTCATGGGCTCACTCACTGGCAGTGTGTTGGTGCCTAGTGCATGTCGGGGAAGAGCCAGGCACTCAGGACATAAAGAAACAAGCCATGGACCTTACCTCCCAGGTATTCTGACCACAAGGGCCATGACCACAGTTACATCTAGCATCAACAGGTGTGGCTGGTTGTTCACGGTTCCTCTTGTTGATGTGCCCCCCATTGCACTGCAACCCCACCCTTCCCACTCCCTTACCTGTATCTTATGCTTCCTTTAAACACAAATGAAGAGTCCTGGACCAAGAGAACTCAGATAGTTCTTTGTGGGTACCAAGTGCTGGCATCTCCTAAGAAGCCAAGGCATAAGGGGAGAAAGGGCTGTGGTGATTTTAGTGTTTTATCTCCTGTGGTACCCTGCTGACACTGGTGAATGGGGTGACCTGGCTACTTTCTCTTTAAAACCTGCTTGATGACACTGTGCTTGCTGGTCAGGGATTTTATTTTATTTCTTTATTCTGGTAAACTTACAGAAACCAGGATCGTCTGGGAAAGAGAGAACCTCTACTGAGAAAATGTTTCCTTCAGGTTGAAATAATAAATAACAAATTCCATAATAATTAATACAGGAGGGACCTGCCTGCTATGGGGAGTGCCACCCCTGGGCAGGAGGACCTGGATGGTATAAGAAAGCAAGCTGAGCAAGCCAGCAAGCAGTGGTTCTTCATGGCCTCTTAGGCTCACGCCCTGAGGTCCCTGCCTTGAATTCTTGCCCCAACTTTTCTTGAGGATGAACTGTAAGACGAAATAAACCCTTTCCTCCTCAAGATGCTTTTGATCCGTTCATCACAGAACAGAGAAGTGAACCAGGACAGATAACCTTTTGGCAAGTTGGGAACGCACATTTTAATGCTTTCTGGACTGTATACAATGGATTAATCTCCAAAAATCACTTTCACCAAGTCCTGTCCCTACTAGGGACTCAATAACTGTCTGGGCCTCTGCTCCCCGGGGAGTTGGGCCTCTGCAGGAAGTGGGTCCTGGAGTGCCCCCTTCCCCCGAATAGCCCGGGGCTCTCAGGAAGAGCTACGCTGCTTGGAGGATGCTGTACCTCCACCAGCGTTTCACGGGAAATCTGGGCACAGAAGATAACATAGTTTCCTGCCTGATGGGACTTGCTGCTGCTCAGATTGGCCAGCGAGCTTTGGTTTCCAGCCAAGTCCATGGTGGGCTTCCCTGCTTTGATGTGGTTTCGCAGGAAAAACATCCGCAAATGAGCAACAACCAACGGGACTTCTTTTCTCTCTTAGCCCACCTTGAGATTTTTGAAAGTGGTGCTAATTAGTCTCAGAGTTGGTCTGGTCCTCCAGTGCCAGGGGAACGTGCTCAGCTCTGAACGTTAAACTTAGGATTTCTAAACAACTACCCAAACCTGTGCGCTGGTGCAGAAGGGAAGGAGGGGAGTTTGGAACCAGGAAACCATTCATGCTCAACCAAGCTATACACATGTCAAGCTGAGCGCTGCCTCTCCCATGAAATGATGCCTGCATAATCAATACATCAATGTCTATGCCAATGACTAGTCAGGTAAAAAGATCAGTTCCAAAATAAGACTAAGAAACTGGTAGTTGGTTGATATTAGAGGCAAAGCCTATTACTTGAAGGATTTTTGTTTGCTTGCTTTTTTGTTTATTGAGACTAGATGTTGCTATGTAGCCCACACTTATCTCAATCTTTCCATTCTTAAAAAAAATTGTTTGTTTGTTTTAATTTATTTGATTGTGTGTGTGTGTGTGTGTGTGTGTGTGTGTATGTGTGTGTGCCTGAGTGCATGTATTCTCGTGTGTACAGGTGTGTTTGAAGGCAGAAGAAGGCATTGGATCCCCTGAAGATGCAGTTGTAGGTGACTGTGAGTAGCCTCATGTGGGTGTTTGGAACTGAACCCAGGACCTCTACCAGAACAGCAAGGACTCTTAACCACTGAGTCGAATGTCCTTGGTCTCTATCTTAAAGTCCTCCTTCATCAGCCTCCCAAGGGACAATAAGTATGTGCTTCCATACCCAACTCAGTTGTTTTTTTAAGGCTTTAAAATGAACCAGATATGCTTTATATCACAGTGGCACTAGCAATATTGCCTATAAAATTAGTTGTAATATTAGAAATAGTTTTGGAAAAAAAGAAGCAGAAAAAAAATCCACATCAAAAAATCTGGCACTTTGGTTGTACAGAACAATGAGTGATACCTAACCTCACTGTTTGACTTAATTTTATTGTAGGCCCTGGGCATTGAAATAAAAACAAAGAAAAGAAAAGAGGGGGGAGCACATAAAATTAATAAAAGCTATTATCTTACTCTGTTTGGCCTCCTAGTACAGAAAAATAAAACAAAAACAAAATAAAAAGAATGGGGAGATGCGTAGTTGGTACGAGCACCGGTGTGGAAAGGTGCTCAGATCCTAGCAGCAGTGGGAAAAGGCTGTGGACCTGCACAGGTCGGTACCCCAGCCCTGTAGGGGGAGAGGACTGGAGGATCCTTAGCATTTACTGGCTGCCAGCCTAGCTTCAGGTTCAGTTAGAGACCTTGTCTCAAAGAAGTAGATAGAGGGGCTAGTTCTCACTCTTAAAAGTGATCTCCTAGCATGAACAAGGCTTTAGGTTTGCATCCTAACAAATAAATAAATAAATAAATAAATAAATAAATAAATAAATAAAATAATAAAAATTTTAAAAAGTAGAACAGGACACCAGATAGTCTCCTCTGGACTTTATATACTCAAAGGCACATGTACCCACCCCCACACACGTGCATATGTTACAGACATACATATATATATGCATGTGCACACACACAAAATGCAATTTAGTCACACATATAGTGTGAGGCAGTGGACCATGCCAGGAAACTTCGTAAGGCTGAGTGGGTTCAGAAACCCCAGCACTCACCTGAGTATGGAAGGTGTTTCACCCATAACTGACCAGATTCCTGGCCTGGAACAGATGGCCACAGCTCCCCACATAAAGAATGCAAAACAGAACACAGAGTTTTCCATGCTAATGAGGTATCCAGATGGGCCCTGAGTTCTTAGCCACTGAGCTTCCCTTCCCGGACATTCCTTCCTCTAATGTATTTGATTTCTGGTCCATCCTGAGGAAGTTGTATGTACCCATTTTCACGATGAACAGTAAATAAACAGTTTGGACAAGCAAGAACTGTCCTTTATGAAGAACAGCAGTGAGGTCCATGGAGGAAGCCTTCATAGTACCTGTCTCCCACAGAAGGCCCTTCTGGGCACCTGGGCACTCACCCACTGAGCTAAGCTGGAGGTCTTTCTTCCCTGCCCAAGATTGTCCTTAATAGCCAAGGATCCGTTCCTGACTTCCCAGATCGTCCAGGAGTTAGGGAGCACCAGCTTCTGCCCGGTCTGTAACGTTTCTTACCCGGACTGGGTCACCATCTTAGGCTGCCTTCTGCCACCCTACCCTCCAGCTGGTGTCTGCATTCAGTGAGTCCTGTGCCACCATGGCGGAGAGAGAGGCTGGAAGGTAGTTTAGTGCTACACCGTTTCACAAGCCCAAGCAGCAATCCCACACCCGACCTCAGAACTACAGTGTAGCTGTGCTGCAGTCAAGGCTCAGCTCTCCAAACCAGACTCCTGGCAACAAGACTGTTACAGAAGTAGACTCATAATGTATAAACGTTGTGGTTTCCTGTTGAACTTCATTTCCTTGAAATTTAATGCCACTGTGTGTATCAAATCTAGCACCTTCTCACCGTTGTGTAGTATCGATGGAGTGGGGGCAACACAGTTGATTTAGCCATCCACTCATAATGGGACACTTAGGTTGCAATTATTCTTTATAAAAGAAACATATTCAGGGCTGGGGCTTTAACTCAGTTTGGTAGAGTGTGTCCTAGCTTGCACAAAGATCTGATCCAATCCCCAATAGAACATAAACCTGGCTCAGTGCACAGCTGTAATCTCAGCATTTGAGAGCCAGAAGCAGGAGAGTCAATGTCATTCTGATACATAGTAAATTTGAGGCCAGCCTGGGGTACATGAGGGCTTGCTCAAAAGAGCAGAAAAGGAAAAGAAGCTGGGGAGAGAAATGGCTTAGTGGACACGAGGGTGTACTGTTGAGGCAGGAGTTAGGTTAGTTCTAAGTGTGAAGCGAGGAGAGAGACCTCATGGTAAAAGCTACATGTTTCCCATGTACCCGAGAGTGGGAACGGTTGTTGTCATGAAAGGAGAATGTAGGATCAGAACAGTGGAACCAGGAGCACTAGGGATGATAAGTGAGCAAAGACTCTGGTAGCCGGGTGTGAGATAGCCAAGCAGACCTCAGAAGAGACAAACAGGCTCTAAGAGGCAAGGTCAGTGATGGCAGGCTGGCTGACTGGCTTCCACGAGCTCTTTCCCCCTTAGAGAAACACTAGGCACTATGTTTGTAACATATTCTTGCTTTCCTATTTTGTGTTGCTTCTAATGTAGCTGATCAGAATAGACTAAGCTATAAGGATGCTTTCTAACAAGCCTGTCTCCACTTTAGGGTTGAGACCCCAGGCTGTCCCATGGATACTTGATGACCGTGAAAGCAAAAAGGGCTGAATATAATTAGTAGCACATGGACACTTGCAAGGGTGAAGGTAGCAACACTAGTTAGTAACTAACTACCAACAGCTAGTCAAGATCAACAACCAACGAAGCCAGAATCAGAGGGGAGCAAAGTGGGGCTTCAGTTATCCCCTAACTAGGTGAACAATGTATGAACAGCATATGACCGCATCAAGTTGGGCTAAGGGGATAGAATAGAGTCTGGGCCTTCCATTGGCTTAGCCCATGATAACCCAGAGAATTAACCAGTTTCAACAGAGATGACCTCAGGCTGTGTCCAGTTTCTACCTTGGTGCTATAAAACTCTAGACAAGAGAAATTCAACAGTTTTATTTCTTCTCTTGGAAACCTCTCTCATTCATGGGAGTTTCACTTTTCCTAGGTTTTACACTTTTCCACAATTTCATACTCTTCTACACTAATTTTTAATGAAACCTGTTTCACTTTGAAAACTTGTAGAAGAAGTCTATGTCATTAATGTCCATTGGTGTGAACCACTGCTCAGCATCAGTTACAGACAACTGTGAGTGTGCCCAGCACTTAGGCATCGTCATCCTCACACATCTTGAATCCCAGCACTCAGGAGGCAGAGGCAGGAGGATCTCTGAGTTCAAGGCCAGCCAGAACAAGTTCCAGGACAGCCAGGGTTGGGGGCGGGGGTGAGGGGAGTCACATGTACCTATGACCCAGTGCTGGGAAACTAAGAGATATGATGATTCACAGGGCTCACTGGCCACTAGCCTAGCCCACAAAATGGCAAGCCGCAGATTTTGTGAAAGATGCTGTCTTAATGGAATAAAGCAGAGAAACATGGGGTGTCCTCCTTTGGCTTCTTGATGGGCACAGGCATACATGTGCATATAGCACACACAGAACACCACACACACACACACACACACACACACGCACGCACGCACACACACACATACACACACACAAAGGAATAAAAAGGAGACTTTTTAAAAAAACAAATAGGAATAATCATTTGTGAGTCCTTTAAACGATACTGATAGCCACACGGTATGGCAGTTTGTGGGAACTGATTCTCTCCTTCTACTATGTGGGTCTCTGGGATAGAACTCAGGCTATCAGGCCTGAAGACAAGTGCCTTTAATCAGTGACCCATCTTACTGGCCTCATCTTGTCTTTTGGGACAGGGTCTCATGACCTGGGACTCATTGATTCAGCTAGTCTGGCTGGCCAGCAGACCACAGCGCCAGCATGCCCTGCTCTTCCTGCCTTCACTTTTTTTAAAATGTGGATTCTAGGATTAAATTTAGGTCCCTGTGCTTACATGGCAAGCCCTTTACTGAGCCCCCACCTCCCCAGGAGGCACTTTCTAGCCCAGGAAAAGTGAGTTAAGGATGTGTCTTTCTTCATATTTCACCTGCCTTAGTGAAAACGAAAGCGACATGAGGCCCATCGACTGAAAAGGACATCTATCTCCTTTAATGTGGACATGGTGTCTGTCAACCAAACAGACACAAACAATAGAAGACAATCATAGAGAGCAGCCCCACCCAAGTCCTCTGATTGTGAAGTAACTAAAATGAAGAGTGTTCAATATGCAACAAATGAAACTGAGTAGGGGCTGGCAAAGTCTGGTTATGGGCCAAATACAGCTCATGGTTTCTATACGACTTACCACCTAAAAATTGTTTTTGTGTTCTTAAGTGTTTAGTTTAAAAAAGAAAAGGATCGCCGGGCAGTGGTGGTACACGCCTTTACTCCCAGCACTTGGGAGGCAGAGACAGATGGATTTCTGAGTTCAAGGCCAGCCTGGTCTACAGAGTGAGCTCCAGGACAGCCAAGGCTATACAGAGAAACCCTGTCTTGAAAAACAAAAAAAAACAAAAAAAAAAAAGAAAAGAAAAGCATCACAGGCCAGTGAAATGGCTCAGTGGGTAAAGACACATGCAGCCAAGTCTGACAACCTGAGTTTGAGTCCAGGATCTACGTGGTAGAAGAGAAGCAATTCCCAAAAGTTGCTTTCTGACCTCTCAGAGCACACCATGGGGTACATAAGAACACACACACACACATGAATAGCGTCATAAAAATTTAGAAATTAAAAGACTAATAATATTTTGTGAGGTAAAAATTATACAAAATTTATGGGGCTGGAGATGGGCTCATAGATTAAGAACACCGACTGTTCTTATAGTGGACCTGGGTGTGGTCCCCAGCACCCTTGTTTCGTGGCTCACAAACATTTGTAACCCCAGCTTTTTAGGAGATGCAAAGCCCCTGGCCTCTATGTACACAGACCCGTTACCCCTCCCCCCAACACACATATATAACTAAAAAATAAAATCTTTTTTAAAATTATACAAAATTCAAATTTTATTGTCTGTAAAAAAAAGATTTTATTATAACTGCCTCATTTTTTACATGTTGTTCACAGTTGCTTTTTCACCACAAGAGCAGAGTTGAAGAGTTGCAACAAACACCCACCGGATCTGTAAGCCCCCACTGGGTACTCTCTAGCCTTTTACGGAAAAAAGTTGATTGAGCCCCACAAGGACAAACTCAAGATTGACCCCCAAGATCCCTGATGTTCATCACCATGCTTGAGTAGAAAAACCTGTGATTTCTCACCCATAGAATCCAGTGAGCAATATTTACTCTTGTGATTATTTTACATAGGATTGCAACTTCTATTTTGCTAATTGACTGATTTTTTTGTAGCATTGACAAAGCCAGCCACTGTGTTGCAAGCTGGCCTAGGGAGAGGCCCAGGTGGCAAGAGACTGAATGCAGCTTGAGAGCACAGCCAGCCAAAAACTAAAGCCCTTTGTCTGACAGGCTGCCAGGAACTGAACGCTGCCAGCCACCACAGGAGCCAGGAGTGGATCCTTCTACCGCCTCACAGGGATGAGCCAGGTAGCATGCACACTTCTTCTATGAGTTCACGTGGCATCACCTGCCTTGTTTTCAAAGCTCCGCAGAATTCTATTAAATGGCTAGTCCATCATTTTAACCAATTTTCCATTGATTGACTGTGAGATACAAGCAACCATTGGCAAGCTATTTAGGCAGAAGCAATATGGTGTGACCCATTGCCCTGTTCACAAAGCTGCACTTTCTTTTATAAATGTTCCTGCCTCATATAATCTTATAAATTGATTTGGGTGGTTTTGGTTTTTGGTTTTGTTTGTTTGTTTGTTTGTTTGTTTTTTAGGACAGGGTCTTATGTAGCACAAGCTGGCCTCCAACCTTCTATGTTGAGGATAACCTTGAACTGCTGATCCACCTGCCTCTGCCTGAGATTACAGGTATGAGCTACTATGCAGTGCTTAGAATAGAACTCAGGGATTTGTGTATGCTAGGCAAACACTCTAACAACTGAGTTACCTCCGTAGCCCAGAAACATTTTCTTCTTTTAAGAGAAAAGCTTGGTGTTGAGCTGTAGTAGAAAGAAGATGAATGGAAAAGTCAGAGGTGTCCCTGCGGTAACGCCCCACCCCCCACTTGCAGGTGACCTTGGACAAATCATCTGGCTTCTCCAGTCTACTTCCCAGTCTATAACACGAGGACAATAGTTCCTCGTGAGCTATCCTGTGAGCCACTTTTCTGGGTGTTGGGAGAACACATGAATTAAAGAACAGGAGAATGTATAGAAGAATGTGAAGTGCTTTGAAGGTGGGGGTGGGGTAGGCATTGGTATTACATCTTAGGTATTTAAGCATGGTTGGGGTTATGAAATTTCCTCCATGATTTAATTAACTTTAATTTTAGACCCTGCCAACATAGTCTAAGGATAGGAGGGAGGGTAGTGATGGTTGCCCAGGGCCATGGACTCAAAATAAAAGTGAGACTTTGCTGGCCCAGGTCCAGTGCTTGTGTGCAAATACCTAGAGGGTGATTGGCCTGGACTTAGCATGTGACTAGAGAGAGACCAAAGGTACAAGATCCCAGAGGCCTGATCCTGACTTGCTCTACAGAGGGATTTCTAACAGTTTGGCCATCCAGTCTGGGAGACTTGACCCGAAGAGAGGAGCTTCAGTGGCTGGAAGTGCGTAGACGGCAGAGAGGAGCCTCAGGAGGAACATTGAATGTTGATTTCTCTTCGTAGACTCTACTCAGGAGTATCCAAGATTCATAATTTTGATGCAGAAAAGAATTTCAGAATGAACACGTATGAAGCAAGGTTGGGGTTTATTGAGAAGAGATTTTAACATAGTTTTAATAACAGAAGTTAATAGAGGTTTGGGGAAAGAATAGATTCACCTAAGTGTGCTGCTGGAGAGAGTCTTACTTAAGAATCTATTTAGTGGTACATGGCTGCACTTACTCCTTTCTACCTGTATGGCCTCTCTTATGGAGGTGGCTGAAACAGATCTTAGTGACAGGCAGACTTCCTCTGGCCTAGGCTGGAAGAGCGACACTCAGGCATGTTGGCAATATGGCCATGTATGAGACTCAAAGTTTTAAACTGCAAGGGTACCAAACAAGCTTGTGCTGGAGCCTCCCTCTTCTTATCCACCAAGCTACACCAGGGAAGCAGAATCCCAGGGTCTGCCGTCGGATCTGACCTGATGCCCTGGACAGAGTAGGTCAAAAAGCTCTGGCTAGCTTGTCTTCTCTACAGCTGGAGCTTGATGCAGAATGGAAGAGAGCCAGAGAAGGAGAAGTCACAGAATCTGGGCTCCAAACACTTGAGCTGGCGCCCACATCAGGCCCTGTGTCAGTCTACTCTGGCCACTGTAACAGAGCATCACAGACTTTGACAACAGAACTTGATTTCTCATAGTTCCGGAGGCCACAAGCCCAATATCAATGTGCCAGCCTTTTCAAGATACCAGGCCTAGGGGCTTAGGACCTAACCTTGAAACATCACTGAACTTTGCAGGGAACACTTTGGATTCAAACCATTGTGAAATCCCTGTGTGCAGTTAGATTGGAAGTCAGGGCCTTGGTAGAACACATTTTCCTGCTCATACCAGCTTCAATGCCTCCTGTGGCCCCAATGGGATGTCCTGCAAGGATCCCATAGTGAAGCTGGGCATGCTCTTCCCTGGAGATGGAGAAGCAGTGTGACAGCAGATAAATGACGGAGCAAGGGAGGGACATTGCTCAGTGCCCCTGCAGCTCACACATACTCTGGTGCTTCCTCTCTGCGTTCCTAGGGTGTCCTGTCATTCACCTTAAGCGAAAACATACAGGAAAAGGAATCGCTGACACATTGCAAAGACTCTAGGGTGTGGCCTTGTCCTTATTTGATAACTTGGAAGACCACATGTAGCAAATAGATGCTGTAATGGATGTTGATCTCACGCACAGCTATCACATATAGCTATCATATGCAACTTCAATACTGTGTTATACAACCATGATGCACAGCTAAACACACTAAGTTCTTTCGTCCAAAGGATACAGAGTCCCTTTCCCTCCTCAGGAGGGTGCTCTTTCTTCTTCTAGCCAATTCAGATTCCCTTGGTATCCTGTGCCATAAATACTATAAATACTGATGCACATGGCTAACTACTATTAACACGTCTTACTTTGGATGGCAAAGGAATGGAAGATGGGTGAAAATTAGTTAATACATAAACAAACATATGTAATAAAAATATCACTGTCTTGTTTTTGCAGCTGGCCTTGTGGTGTTAGCTGGGGTTTTAAATCATCTTTTTCCATTGGCTACTCCATTTTTTAGTGAGATGGGACTTTCTTTTTGAAAGGCTTGGGCTATGTCAATTGCGATTGACTTGGGTTGTGGTTTTCACTGAATTTTACCATAGCGTGTAGGAGTCTTAAGAAGTGATCCAGAGGTCTCATGCTTCTCCTTGCCCGGACCTGATTTCTCTGTGATAGGAGGGATAGATTACAATACTGTGACCTCTTTTCCCTGTTGATATGAGATGCCAATGACGTTGGGTGAATCTCAACTTCTACTCCGTGGAATCTCTGCTTTGTGTCCTTCCTTGAAATCTTTCCCTGGGGTAACTGTAGTCAAGTAAAACCTGAATTTAGGTAAACAACACATGGTTTGTGGGTCACTATGGATAACAGTGAGAGGAAGCCAGTTACATCACTGTACCTGATCCCCCAACATGTGCTGTTTACTGACATAGAGTCCTGGAGACATTGCCCTTGACATAGGGTTAAAGAACAACTCATCTGCTTTTCATCAGGGTTACCTGGAAGGAAAGATGCTCATCTCTGTTTTTCCTTTGTTTTGGTTTGTTTTAACTTGTTTGTTGCCTTGTTTTATAAACAAGAGTAATTAAACATCACCTCAAGATGATGGAGATGTTTACCTGCAAGGTTTCTGACCCCTAACCTGGTGGTACATTTTTTTAGCCAGCTATGTGTTTTGCCACTTCTAGAACTTTTGCCATTAATGGCAGTTGGCTGAATGTCTGCTTCAGAATGTGTGTGTGTGTGTGTGTGTGTGTGTGTGTGTGTGTGTAGGGAGTCAACAACTATTTCAGATAGATAAATCAGAGAAACTGGTGTTGAAATGACAAGTACCATAGCTGCCATTCTAAATCCACACAGCATACACAATTGCACACCCAACAAAAGCATTGCAGTTGGTGTCAGTCTGGTGTAAAACTGCAATGGATCTGAGAAGAAATCGTACCCTTCAGTGACATCATAACCACCACAGCATTGCAGAGCACGGCATCACTCACACCTTTGTGCTGATACTGGTGTAAACACCAGCATCTCGCTGCCAGAACAGCACATACAATTGTACAGAGCATGTTGCACTCGATAGTGATGACAGACAGCTGTGTAGCTGCCTCAAGTAGCTATGATGCTCGGTCCCATATCCTTATTTTAGAGTCATTCCTGCTTACGGAACAGTTTACTGTGAACAGTTGGGTTTCTCCTGGCAGGAGACTCATGTAGCTGTTTATTGTCTCATGATTGCATCAGTTTCTCCTGAACCAGATTTCATATTGTGTAGTTTTGTTCACTGGGGTCCTAGAAGCAATGGGCTCTCCCATATATAAACACCATATAGCCTAGGTGGAGGGGTGTGGAGATCCAGTGGGCTATACCATTTAGGTTTGTGAAAGTGTATACTGTGGTGTTCATACAGTAACACAATCACCACGAATGACGATTTTACAACTTCTCCTTGCTGATAAATACCTGATGGTATTCTGATGTGGGAGACAGATACCACCAGGGCTTGGCTGATAGTCATTCTTCTAGCTTTCAGCAAAAGCTTCAAAGACCACCCCACTGTAGGTTGTTTCCACCTTTGCTCCTCTCCCTATTCCTTCTTTGTCCATAGTCTTCCTCAATGACAAGCATTCCTGTCCTAAATGATCTTATTTCTATTTGCCTCCATTTCCATTTCCTTTTGTGTGTGTGTGTGTGTGTGTGTGTGTGTGTTTGTGTGTGTGTGTGTTATGCTTGTTTGCATGTGTCTGTGTGGGGTGTGTGTGAATGTGGACACCTGCGGTTGATGTTGAGAACAACCTCCCCTCAGTCACTCTTCCACCTTATTCTTTAAAGCAAGGTCTCTCGATCAAACCCAGAGCTTATCCATATGGTTAGTCTTACTAGTCATTTTCATTGGGGATCCATTGCTCTGGCTTCCAAGGTTGGAATTACAGATGAGGTCCCATCCCACCTGGCATTTTCATGGGTTCTGGAAATTTGAATCTAGTCCTCATGTTTTCTCCTGGGATTCATAGCCACTATACCTCAAGATCTCCATGCTAAGATGCAGGTCAGAAACTTGTATCTCCCAGCCTCATGATCAGGATCACAGGTGAGCCTTCCAATTCTGGATTGTAGCTCATTCTAGGTATAGTTAAGTTCACAACCAGGAATAGCCACTACAGAAGTCATGTTTCTTTCTGTCATAGACAGAAACTCCTCTGTGTCCTCTATGCTTATCAATCCCCATCAGTGGGGGAACAGACATGTGACTCTTCCCCCATCAACACTTTGGGTGCATGCAGAGCAATGGAATGCCTAGGTGATATGGGAACACAAGATGTGAGTGAGATGGTGAAGGTGTGGGTGTAGGGAGGGCTGGTAAAGGGGGTAAGATCCAGGCCAGCCGGGATTACATGAGATGAAAGAAAGAAAAATAGAGAAAGAAAGAAAGAAAGAAAGAAAGAAAGAAAGAAAGAAAGAAAGAAAGAAAGGAAGGAAGGAAGAAAGAAAGAAAAAAGGGGAGGAAGAAAACAAAAGGAAAATAAGGAAGGAAAGAAAAAGAAAGACAAGATAATTAAATTTCTTGGCAAAATTGAAAATTATAGACTCTTATTAAAAATAGATTGGGTAGAAATACAAGCACAAAATAAAAATCAGTGTGGGGGGGGGGAGTCAGCAAAGCCATGTAAGATGACACTTCCTGCAGAGGTGACCACAACAGCCATCGGAGTGGTTAGGTGACCGTGTGCCTGCACAGATGTCGTGGCCACCGAAACAGCTACCTGCTGTACTAACTTGTTCCGTTTGCAGCTTAGCCACACAGGCAGTGAAGCAGCATTTCTCCTTTGAAAACTGATTTTAAAATAGCTCCTGCCACCTTTCAGGAGCAGCTCAAACTGAAATTTGTCTCACATTCATAAATGGAAGTAGATACTGGGTCCCCCTGAGACTTAATCCCGAGTTCTCACAAAGAAAATCCTTTTGTTACTTGGTTATTTATTTATAACCAAGTCTTATGGAGCCTGGGCTGGCCTTGAGTTCACTATGCAACCAAGGATGACTTTGGACCTAGAAGGAGACTTCTTGTATTGTGTCTTAAAATATTTTGCAAGTTCATTGGTTGGGAGACCGTCATCACATGCTTGCTGGCAATGTAGTTTGCAGGTTTCTAAGACCATATACCATACTACAGCGCATACACACTGGGATATTCACTGGGCACCTTTAAACATACAGCATGATGGGATATCTTGTGTCCAGATAGAGACTTAGAGAGGCAACCTTGATGAAGATCACTGTTAGAGACACTGAGGCTGCAGAGATGGATAGAGATGGATGGCCAGAGTGTCTGCTGCCTCCAAGCTCACAGTGGATAGGAGGACACAGCTCTAGAAGCAGTCTCTTGGGAACTGAGGTTGGCTACATCGCAAAGAAATTTAAGTTCCAGTTAAACCAATGATGGAGGAGTGGCTGCCACCACCTAGAATAGGTAGAGCAGAGGAAAGATTTGAAAAGTCACCAGTCTTTCACTGAGTGCTGAAAGGTAGATACATTTACATGACAGGAAGAACCAGGGGTTGTTATAAGGAAGAAAGCCTGGAAAAAGGCTGGCAGGGCTTTGTATTTGCTTGGGTAGGCAAGACCTCAGGCATGCAGTTGACACATAGTTAGCAGTAGAGATGTATAACCAGCAGGTCCAGGTGGTGGCTGGTGAGCATCCCTGTTGGCTATAGACATCGGCAAAGGGGCCCCCAGATGGCCTCAACATAGGCCTTAGTGAGCAGTGCTGTGCTAAGTGACCAGACTGGAAAGACCACTGTGGCCCAGGTTCTCTAGGGACATGGGACTGCAGGGCTGACTCCAATCCCTTCCTTCCTCACACAATCCGGTTCTTTGTTGTAGTTAATCCACCTCCTGATACCACTTTCTTCTTTCTTGGCTGCAGTTTCTTAGACCTCCACCAAGTGACTGCATTTTCTAATCTTCCAGATCTTCCAAAGCCATCTACTCAAAGAGCTGCTCCAGTTACCACTGCACTGAGAGATGGGCTGGACTTACCCAAGCATGCCTAGGTTCTGATAGCTCTCTGAGGGGATCCACAAGTGGCCATCTTCTGGTTCAAGGTCTTCAATGGTCCCTTGTTGACAGATGCCCTGAAACGTTTTAGATGAACTTACTCAGCTGACTCTGGAAAGTAAAAGTGAAACAGGTCATTAAAAGTGATGGCTGAATGAGAACGATTGCATACATTTTCCAGATGACGTCACTGAACCTGGGGCAGCCAGGAAGCCATCCAGTCAAGACACGCGCTTCAGTCCTCAGACTCCAAGTCCACTACTCTTCCTGTTGAGCCAAATGGCAAATTCTTCATCTGATGGGCCTTGTCACTTTGCCTTCTTTGAGGCTCATCCTTGGAAGAATGTTCGCTAGTCAATACTCAAAAAGGATTTTTGTATGCATGTTTATGCCATGTATGATATGTGTGCAGATATGTGTGCAAGTGTGAGCATGTGCATGCTGAGGCCATGACACAACCTTAGGTGTCTTTCCTTAGTCACCAGCCACTGTTTTTGTTTTATTTTTTTGAGACAGGGTTTCTCACTGGCCTGGATATCACCAAGGAGGCAAGTCTTTGCTGACCAATAAGCCTCAAGGATCTACCTGGTGCCCACCTCCTCTGTCACCTCCTCTGTCCTAGGATTACAAGTTCACCACCCTGATTGGTTTTGGATTTTAAAAGAGCTCTGGGGGTTGACTCAGGCCTTTGTGTATGCAAAGCAAGCACTTTACTGACTGAACCATCTTTCCATTCTCTGGCCCCAAATAGGGACATTTTTAGTGTGACAAATGGGAACTTGAACAGGCTAGACACAAATTGACTATCCTTTTCAGACTGGGTTGTGTGCTTGTCTTACCTGTAGTAAGCGGACTTCAGCAAGCACGGTGGAGAATAAAACAGCTGCAGTTACAGAGGAAGGTAATTCCGTTGAGCCACAACGGTGGGTCAATAGGTAAAAAGCCTGCTGCCAAGCCTGACAACCAGTTGTCCTCTGGCTTCCTCATGTATGTACTCACACAGACACAGACACACACACACACACACACACACACACAACATGTAATTCATAAATGTAAAAAAAAAAAAGCTGGGGACAGACTGTCCTGGGGACAGGATATAGGCTAGTCCTTAAAACCACTAGGCCAACTGCACTTCTGTTTCTTATGTTCAAGGTCTTCTATGGAAGATACCCGTCTGTGTGCCTGGCTCCCTTGCCAGTTCGTTTCCTCACCCACATATCCTCTTCTTTCTGTAATCTCCATTAAGATTCTGGTCTGAACTGCGTCCTGTGAGGAGGCAGCAGGAAGCTCTGGATGGATTAGCCAGGCATAGCAAGATGCTTGGGGACAAAAGACATCTAAATCTTGCAGGTGTAGGCTGAATTCCAAGCTTATTTGGTAGAAAGAGAGCCCTAGACATTTCCAAGGATATATCTTTCCTCTCTTCTCCCTTCCTGTTTCACATACACCCATGCTCATATACTCAAGTGTAAAAAAATCTTCCCTGGAGACTTGAAAAGTCAGTTCCCCATGACCGTAAGGATCTATAGCATATCTCATCAAAGGACGTAAGTTTCTAATCATTTCTGCCTAGTCTGGCTGGGTGATAAACTGGTTGACAACAGCTGATGCCATTGAAGAAAACATTCTTAATTCTTTGGCATCATGTGACCTCAGGCTCCTGCCTTTGTGCGCATAGAATGTGAACTCTTTGTTTCTCTGAGAGTGACATTCATTATTTATGAAACCAAAATAATATTAATTTATCAAGCTGTTGAAGTATCAAATTATGATAAATTCTAGTATTAATAAAAACATGTTACATGATGGTATAATACCAAAGAGGATAAGGATGAAAGACAAGGGTGGTGTTGGTGCTACCAAGCAATAGGAAAAACAAAGCCCCAACTAGACATCCGAATAAAGCCTCCAGGGTCAGGAATGGTTGGCATCTTGTTAAATTATTCAAAAATCACAGGTTATTGCCACAGCTATTGATTGCTGTCTGCAACCTATGCTAGGGCTTACTGTGGAGGACACTTGCCTATGTCATTAAACATAGAAAAGTCAAGCTGGTCCATGACTAGAAGCTTCACCCTACTGACTACTGTTCACAGTACTGAAAGGTATTCTGCTGCTTGAAGAGAAAAGTACTCATCAGTATCACCGAGCTACAAACCCTGAGACCTACAATAGATATACAGGTACAGTAATGGCACAGATGTTATGGGAGGAACCAAGTACTTTTTTAAAAAATCCATTTAAGGCCTACTCCATGAGATGGAAATTATACCTAACACTGCTAAAGTGGCCAAGATCACCAAAGGTCATGGGCTAGCGGAAAACCTACTACTATTATTCTACTAAAGAATATAGCAATAAAACGTCTCCTGATTACATACTGCTATACCATAGATCAGTGCCTTGTTCAGCCCTCACCAGAGAAACTTCTTGAAGTAGATGGGAATTAATACTGAATTTAACCCACAACTGGACAGTGTGCAGAGAGTGAGAGAATTTGGACTGCTTAGTTCTAAACAGGATCTTTGATCTGTATAGAAGAGGGCCAACAAGATCATAAGAGCCCACTGAGTACATCAACCACACTACATACAGGTCAGGTCAGGCCCCATGCCCAGGTAGCTGGCCAACACAAAACAAAGTCAATGGTGTTTTGTGGACTTTTTGTTTCTTTTGCTTTGATTGGCTCCGTCCCCCCCCCCTCTTGTTCATCTTTTGCTTGGTTGTTTTGATTTTCATTTTTAAGTGTTTTCTGTGTTTCTTGTTTTTGCTTCTTTTTTATTTGTTTGATATTTTTGAAAGAGAGAGTGAGGAAAAGGATAAAGTTGGATAGGAAAGCAGGGATGATCTGGCAGGAGTTGGGAGAGGGGAACATATGGTCAAATATATTATATGAAAATATTTATTCAATAAAAAATACTTTAGAAAAAGATTCTAGTGCTGATGGTGAAGGCGTTAATGAGGAAGAAGATGAGGGGAAATGTAATAAGAATACTAAGATTTGCAGGAAACACTCAAAAGCTGGTTTTAGGCCATTGAGGAGCTGACAGGACCACAAAGACTAAGTGTAGTTTCTCCAACTCCTGATCAGCACAAAGAGGAGAAAACTGTACTTCCGGCCATGATGCAAGGCAGCAAGAGTTTCATAGCAACGTTTTCTTCCCACCACAGAAACTCTACAAAATATCCATGTTCATCCAAGTAAAGCAAAATACTCCCCCAAAGTCCTGTAGGCTAGAAAAAAATGGCAGACCCACAACTGAGGAGTTTCTTTTTGGTTTTACAAATTCTTAACCTTTGCATCCATTTGTTCCTTATATAAGGAAATTATTTCTATGCCAACAGAATTATCCCCCTCAGAAGGATGGAGGAGCAGATCATCTGGGAGCACATCTGTAACTCCAGCACTCAGGAATCAGGGGCAGAAAAATCCAGGAGTTCCATGTCAGCCTGAAATATACAGTAAGTTACAAGCTCTCCTGTGCTTCATATTAAGACAGGCTCAAAGAAACGAGACCAGAACAAGGACACTGTCACTGCAGTGTCCAGAAGCCCCTCCTCATGATTGTGTGGCAAGCAGAACCAGTGACCTCTTGCTCCTATTAGCACTATGACTTCCAAAATGCAACTGAACCTACTAATTATCTGAGTCCCCAGAATAGCAAAATATTGATTCCTTTTGACGTGGAAACTGGAGGGATGGCTCAGTGGTTAAGAGCACTGACTGTCTTTCCTAAAATCCTGGGTTCATTTCCCAGCACTCATGTGATGGCTCACAACTATCTGTAACACCAATTCCAAACGATCCAATGCCCTACTCTTGACTCTAAAGACACTAGACATACACATGGTGCACAGTCCTACACGCATGTGAAACACCCATACACATAAAATAAAATCAATTTATTTGGGGCAGTGTAAAATGGTAGCTACGATTTTAGACTCAAGACCCGACTTAAATCCCATATACTTTATAAATGGGCAAGAACGGAGTCAGAGAGGGTAAGGGAGGATGAACAGTGAGTTGGGTAGCAGCTCCAGGGACAGGACTTGCCTGTGGATGCATCACCCTCTGTCTATGAGACTTCGTCTTTATTTGCAGATGCCTATATGCTGCCCAGCCTGGCTCTCACATGGCAGCTCCTCCAATTTGCCCACGTCGATGGGACACTACTGCTTCTACAAGCTCATTGTGGACCTGGTTTCTCCTTCAGAATCAACCAGAATCCCAGGAAAGACACTAGCAGTGGTGTGTGTTGGCATGCCTGTAATAACTGTCTACCTCAGTGATTTTATTGACACCTCAAGCACAGCTCTGGGAAGCAGACAGGACAGGGATAATTATCTTTTGTTTTTAGATGAAGTAACTAAGGTTCACTGGGTTTGGGGAGCAGTCACTCCCTTCTGTGGGCTTGTCTTCACCTGGGTGCTGATGTGTTTTCTGATTTCCATCAGCAAGTGCCTTGACCAGCGGCGCTATCTCATTAGCCCTTTTGTCCAACTTCTGGTAGACCAGGAGTTCTCAGGTTTTGACAACATCAACTCCATCTCTCATGGCCATCAGTGCATCAGAAGCTGCAAATCCATCATGCTCTCCTTTGTGTGACTCTGTTTCCAGACTTCATCTTCTCCCCTTTCTCTCAAACATGCATGCATGCATGTATGCGTGAGTGTGTGTGTGCCTGCATGGGTGGGTGGAGAGTCCATAAAGACCAGAGGTTCAAGTCAGCTACCTACCTCTGTCTATTTTGTGATTTAGGATATTTATTGAACCTGGAAGTCACCCATTCAGGAAGACAGGCTGGTCAGCAAGCCCCAGGACCCTCCAGTCTCTGCCCCCCTAGCACTGGGCTTACAGTGAGCTGCTGTGTCCATGTCAATGCTGGGATCTGAACTCAGGTCCTCATGCTTGCATGGCAGAAACATTTTCAATTAAGTCATCTTCCAGTCCTAGACTTCCTCTTTTTCTAAGGACATGGGTCCTATTGGATTAGACCAGATTGCCTCAGTTTAACTTGATGACATCTATAAAGACCCTATTGCAAATAATGTTATAGTCACAGGTGACTGGAGATTCAATATTCGACTGGGGGAGGGATATATGTTCAAATACGTAAGAAAAAAAATACCTAACCTTTAGGAGATGGCATAACGGAGAGAGGAGGGGGGAGGGAACGCTTAGGAGACTGAGAAGAGAAGCTTCATGACCTGCTCTAGGCCAAACAGGTGCTTAGCTGTCACCTGACCTTACCTCAGGCTGCTTGAGGCTACACCCTTAACCACTGGGCAATGCCACCCCAGCTGCTTGTGGTCCCGTGGCCCCTGCTCTTGCGGTTTCCCATGAGGGTGGCTTATAAAGAAGGCTGTGTTTGTATGTTAAGAAGAAGCAAACATGACTGCTAATTTTGTTTTCTCAGCTGAAACACCAACACACAGTGAGTTGATATTGAGTCTAGCGTCCTCTCCTTAGCTCCCTACGTGGCTGTGGTTTCCCAGAGCAGCCTGCGGCCTAGGGTGAGGTCACTGACAGGGAGTGGGCATGGTGTATGAGTCCCAGGGGACACTGGGAACTTCACCTTCACATTAGGCTTGAGTACTGGAGAAAGCAAAGGACATAGGCCAACCCACCTTACACAGCTACAAACCCTTAAGAAGCCCAACAGGGCTAGTAGAGGCCAGGAGAGATCTGAGCAAAGCCTGCGGATTCAAACAACCACAGGGTGGGATCCCTGGCCCTTGTCTGCTAGCTATGTGACCTAAGACTAGATGCCTGCATTCTCTGAGCCTCATCTGTCCCTACTTCAAAGAGTTGTTATAAAGACACACAGAAATCAATGTTTAGTCTTGAGCTGGCCCAATGTAGGCACAGTGACCTCCCACAAATGATGGCTAATCTGGGGAAAGAAAGAAAAGAAAAGAAAAGAAAAGAAAAGAAAAGAAAGAAAGAAAGAAAGAAAGAAAGAAAGAAGAGAAGAGAAGAGAAAACAGAATGCTTTTCCCTCCAGGAACATACCACAAGAGATCACACCAGAACATGGCCTCAGTGTATTGAAAGCAAATACAGATTGGATAGAACTAAGACTTAGAGCAGGCAGAGTAGAAACAGAAATTTCACAGAGAAAAGGAATCCTGAATCAGCCTTGATGATTCTAGAACCTTCTACAGCAGGTGCTCTGGAGACCATGTCCTACATCCCTTCTGGAATTACCAAGATCCCCCTCTCTCTTCTTACCCTGAAATTAACCTTTACTCCAACACATACACACACACACACACACAGTCATTTGCACACACACAGTCACATGAACATACACACACGCATACTCACAGTCACATGCACAGACTCACAATCACATGTATTCACAGTCACATACACACACACAGTCGCATACATACACAGTCACACGCACACATACACACAGTCACATGCGCGCACGCACGCACACACACACACACACATACACACACACCCTCCACACCACTTTTTGTTTGAAGAATCACCAAACCTGGGTTTTCCCTGGGAAGGGCCTGTCAGTCAAGCAGTGTGTTACCTAGAGCTAATGAGTAACTCAAGAGAGATCAAAAGATAGAAGTGATGCCTTTTATTAAGCTCACAGATTTATTATAAGTGAGTCGGCAGGACCACACAGGTCTCCTGTCCCAGTGCAGGGAAAAAGAGTATGTGTGTGTGTGTGGTCTCCAGTAGTCGAAAGGCAGAGAGATGGCGGGTGTGAGCCTAATAAAGGCTATAATTGGCACCTCTCTTCCAGCAAAACCCACCAACCATCTTCTGCCCGCCGCCAGGCCCTCTCCTTGGGAGAGAGTACTCCGGGGGAAACTCAACCTCGGGAGGAAGCCAGCTTGTGCAGAAATGCCAGGGTGGGAGCTATTCACAGAGGTTCATGTCTCCCAAAAGAAGTCCTGTAGGTGTGGCAGGAATGTCGGGGCAGCAGGGGAGGGCTCTTCTTCCTGGGAGACCAGTTAGGAGGGTGGCCAAGAGGAATATTTTCAGGGGCAACCCTGATTGGTCCCCAGTGTTCAATTACATGTCCCTTTCTCAGGAAATGGGCTAGGGAAGCTGAGTCACCTCCATAAACTAGTGCCTAGTTCTTAGAAGTATTACTATTTCACTTAATAGACATAGTAAATGTTTGTTGCCATAGCCACAGGTTTTTGTTTGTCTGGGTTTGTTTGTTTGTTTGTTTGTTTGTTTTTTATTGTAAACAGTTGGTTTTGATTCCCAAAGACTCCAGATTCCAAAGGTCAAACTCTGCAAGGGCATCTTGAGTCTGCCAAGTAGCTGGCCGCTGCTTTGGCAGTTAGACAAGGTGGGCTTAGGACTTTTATTGTCTGAAACTTGCCTCCTCTGAGGATGACCTTTAGGAAAGCTGTCTGTAAAAACTGAGTCTCCTTCTCTCATAGCCGGAACCCTGTATGTAGCACACACCCAACCTCACTTTGGCCCTCTGTACAATGAGACTGCAGTCCTCTGAGGTAGAAGGCCCCTGCCCATCAGTCTTTCCCCTGAGATCCCCCCACCTCCCAGGCTCCTGCCTTTCTGCTAGTATCCCCTTCATTGGCACTGCACCCCCAAGCTGTTCTGGCAACCACACGTGGCTGGGGAGAATTCCCCCCTCCCCAACATTCCTTGGCAAGCTCCCCTTTCCCTTCCTTGGCCAAGATGTAAGAGCCAAGAGCAGCCGTGAGCTCATGTTAGGCTCCAGCCCCATTACTTCAGAAAGACAGCTTCGTGTATTAATGTGAGATTAATTGCTGCTCCGAGGGATTGACTCTAACTTGAGCAGTCTGAGACAGCTTAAAAAGAAAAAATGAGCTCCAGTCTGGGAGGTTTGACTTTGAAGAGTTTTTGTTACTGGCTTAGGATTCTGCTCCTATGGAAGAGGGGAGGGGGGAAGTAATAAATAAAATAAAAATGTATTGTTGATATCAGGCAATTTTGTACTCTAATAAATAATAATTAATAGTAAATAATAATAAATAATAATAATAAATAAGTCTGATTTTTGTTTTGTTTTGTATCAGTGGTCGGGGTGTTATTTTGAGACAGAATCTTACTATGTTGTCAAGGGAGGTCTCAATCTCTTTGTTTTAATATTTCAAGTATTTATTTTGTTTTATTTTAGCAAGTCCCTACAGTAGTGTTCTTGACATACTGGCTATGACCTTTTCAGGAGAGTTAAATGACCCTTCACAGGGGCTACATATCAAATATTTCGATTCATAGCAGTAGCAAAATTACAGTTAGGAAGTAACAACAAAAATAAATTTATGGTTGGGGTCACGACAACATGAGGAACTGTACTAAAAGGCCATCATATCAGGAAGTTCGAGAACCACTGTCTTACAGCTGACTGAGGGTTTAAACACAGGCCTGTCTGGTTCTAAATATTGGTCTCCCATGGCATCTTCTGTCTCTATTCATGAGAATGAAATTTCTGCAAAGGGCATCCACACACAGTATTATATGCAGTTAGCCCCCTCTCTACGGCACCCTCTTTAACCTAGTTTTTTGTCTCATCTCAAGTTTTACACAGCTGAAAATATTTAGACCTTAGAGAAAATCACTCAACAGAATAGCAAGAAAATGCATAAGCATTGTTGTGGGGAGTAAGCCAACCCAAGGCTATCTCAGAGGTCCTGATGAAAGGACAAAGGGACCGTTAGCTCTGTGTCCTTTTTCAGGAGTGGACTTGGCAAGGCTGGTTCAGGGCTCAACGCAGTAACTTGATGGAGTCCAGGGTGTAGTTTCTGGGGATCCAATTCTCTGCCCCCTGGGATGTGGCTATCAGTCCTAAAAGACTTTTACTTCACAATATGGTAATAGAAAGAAAATTATGCATTAAGCATATGGGTCAGTAGGTCAAGTGCTTTCCTTATAATCTTAAGGACCTAAGTTAGAATCCAAATGAAAAAGCCAGACATGGTACATACAGTGAGTTCCAGGCCAGCAAGAACTACATAGTAAGACCTTGCCTCAGGCAAAACAAAGAAACTAAACAACAACAAGAAGCCAGATCTGGTGGCACATTCGTATAACCCACTGCTGTGGAGGGAGGGATCCCTGACTTACTACTTTAGCCTACTTTTCAGTATCAGGCCAGCAAGTGACCCTCTCAAAAAGCTTGATGACTGAGGAATGACACCCCAACTTGTCCTCTGGCCACCACAGACATGCACATATACATGCACTCTTTCACACATGGGTACCTGTGTACACAAGTACATAAGAAATTTTTCCCAGATTAAAATACACTATAATTTTGGTGTGTAAGGACCAACCACTTGAATACTAGCACAGGCAAGCAAAGTGGGAACTAAGAGGAAAGAATGCCAGTCTTAGACAGTTATTGCATGTAGGGTCTGGGAATCAAACTCAAGACTTCTGATAGGACAGCCAGTGCTCTTAACCACTGAGCCATCTCTCCAACCAAGTGTGCAACTTTTACCATCCTAGAGAGCAGGTCAGGGAGAGAAAGAGAGGGTGAGAAGTCAGGGAAGCATAGAGACTTCTTGGAGTAATTTTATTCTTCTTATTTTGGAGGTCAGGAAACTTCAGCCCACAGTCAAGTCTGGCCCACCATCTGCTTCTGCATATTATGTGAGCTGAACCATGTGCTTGGGTTTGTTTTTTTTTTTTAATAGATTTTTAAAAGTTAAAAGAAAAATAACAATGTGTGTCCCACAAAAATTCTACAGGATTCATGTTTCAATGTTTACAATTAATTTTATCAGAACAGAGCCCACTTGCTTGCATATCATATATTGCTTTCTTTGCAATGGTATAGGGGCATGGTTATATCAGAGACTATTTGCCCCATAAAACCTAAGATATTTACTGTCAGACTTCTACAGATAACGTTTGTTGTCTGCTGCTTTGGATAACTTCCACTAGGGTCAGTCTCCTGCCCTTCTCTGGATTCTCATTCCTGCTCCCCCACCATCTCCCATACCATCCTCATACCATCAAAGAAGGAAAGAAGGAAGGAAGGAAGGAAGGCGGTTTCATGGCGTATCCGATTGCATTCAAAATTCGTGCATGTGTATGCACCCTTGGGTGTGCTTGTGTGTTCAACTGGAGATTGCTTTATTTCCATGAGATGCAAACTCTATTGTCTGGAGATTTCATCTCAGACTTAATCATTTAGGCATTGTGTGGCTCAGGTTCTAGCTCACTCATTTGCTAATGCCAAACAGATAATGTCTTAGTAAACATGTGTGATCTCAGGACCTATCAGATGTGTAGACTGGGGGAAGGGCAGGGACTAAACGAAAGGTAGAGATCAAACGAGTCGTGGGATAATTTGTAACTGAGACCCAGCTCTTTCAAATGAGGCCTTCACTGCCCTTGTACAGCATTCGCTGTACAAAGTTACAATACCATGGTCCTTCTGGGGCTGACACAGCCTCCTCTGGGTGGCAGTGATGGCTGCTGTACTTCTAATCTGTGTTGGGAGAAAACTCTTTTCATGTTACAAAAGGCTGTGGTTGGCATTGTGCTCAAACTGCTTTTTTCCACTGTCTTACACCTAATGCCAGGGAACAGGAGCACAGAGAGATAGGTCCAAGGAAGGGGATGGTCCTTCCTAGGGCTTTAGTTCAGAAAGTGGGTTGCTTTTGGGCCTTCTGGTCCTCAGTCTCTGAGTTACTCTTGGCAGCCTGGCTTGGATGGTCCATTTGGCTTGAATGACACCCTGAGACCCCTATCTTTGCACACTCATGCCTCCTATTGTTAAAGATCTCCCTTTCTTCCCGATGGCCAAATGACTTCATTGCTTGAGCCTCTTTTGTATATCACTTCCAAGGTTCTTCTGCTGAGTCCTCTTTCTTCTCAGCCTTTGCAGGTTGAGGAACCTCAAGCCAAGTTTCATCCTCACGTATGCTCATCCTTCCTGAAAGATGGCATGCTCCCAGGATTTCAGATATCCCTCCTATGTAGATGCATACGTGTCTTTCCCATGTATTTGTTCATATACTCATTGGTCATGCATTGAGTATACCTTCTCCAGCACTCTGCTGAGCACTATGGATATCGTGGTGTGCAGGAAGATATGAGCTGGTCTTCTGAACAAAAGAGAGACAGAGACAAAGATATGGCTACAGGAAGTCTCTGACCAAAGCCCCAGAACACAGAAAGCACTGATACAAAACCACATAATGAAAAAAAACTAGGTCCCACTCATGGTGAGTCAAGCAACTTTCTCCAGGCAGGGAAATGCATTATAAATGCCGCTAGGAGGAGAGACAGACCACAGAATGGTCCACATGTATCCTTTTTCTATTATCACTTAGCATGCTGTAGTTATGACTATCAGAAATTCATTTTAGGCTGGCCTGAGAAATAAGATGTCAGGTTCAGAGGCTCACACCTGCAATCTGTACCCAGGAGGCTGTGGCAGAAAGATTGCCATGTATTTAAGGCCAACTTGAGCTACTAGTGAGTTCCAGGTTTGACTTACATAACAAAAGAGAGAAAGAAAGAAAGAAAGAAAGAAAGAAAGAAAGAAAGAAAGAAAGAAAG
>NW_021604591.1:14934003-14934209 GCF_004785775.1 Grammomys surdaster
AAGAAAGAAAGAAAGAAAGAAAGAAAGAAAGAAAGAAAGAAAGAAAGGAAGGAAGGAAGGAAGGAAGGAAGGAAAGAGAAGGAAGGAAGGAAGAGGAAGAGAGAAAGAGAGAAAGATTGAAAAGGAAAGAAGGAAAGGAAAGGAAAGGAAAGGAAAGGAAAGGAAAGGAAAGGAAAGGAAAGGAAAGGAAAGGAAAGGAAAGGAAA
>NW_021604591.1:14934219-14937558 GCF_004785775.1 Grammomys surdaster
AAGGAAAGGAAAGGAAAGGAAAGGAAAGGAAAGGAAAGGAAAGGAAACCCACTTGGGTGGGTTGCCGGAAACTCAGAGATGGGATGTGATGATAATTCTGAGGTCATTACGATACACTTGTGAACATATCCTGTCTGCATTTTTCCAGAGAACCTTAGTCCTATTGCTCTCTGACCTAATAAATGGTTTAATCTACCAAATTTAAGTAGATTACAGGCAGAGTCTTGCCATGTATCTCCTTTCCTTTGCAAATCCATGCGTGTGTATGCATGTGTATATGTGTTCACAAAATGTGTGCACACCATGACACACATCTGAAGGTCAGAGGACAACTTGGTGGAGTTGATTGTCTCTAACCTTTTCCCAGGTTGCAGGCATCCAACTCAGGTGACCTTTGCTCACTGAGCCATCTGGCTAGTTCCACCCACCTTCCTGCCCACCAGCCTGGTGCAAGCTGTTCTGTCAAGACTCTACCACCATGAACTGAAACATCTCAAAAGAAATTTTCTCTTTCCTAAAGAAAAAAAAAGTTATTTTTTTAAAAAAATGGACCAGAGCCATATGATAGTGGCACATGCCTTTAATCCTAAGCACTCAGGAGGCAGGTGGCAGGAAGCCAGCCTGGTCTACAAAGGCAGGGAGTTCCAGGGGCTACCTGGGGAAAAAGATCTGTTTCTATGAAAACATGGGGATTTGTATCTTTAGGAGATTGCCTTTCATGGACTGTGAAGAAGTGATTAAGAGGATGCGCATGCAGAGAGAAAGCATAGTTTCAGTATGCAGAGATGTTAGAATAGGTGGTGTCTTGTCTAGGGTTGGCACAGTGGGAGAAAAGGACCAGAGGTAGAAGACGAATAAGTGGAGCTGGGACATGGGGGCTGGGGAGGGGGCAGCGCCGGTGGCATCGAGGCAATGAAATTGGAACTGTTTGAGAAAGTGTGCCTGGCTTTGTTACAGTAGCTTTGTGTGTCAGAAAGACATATCTACAAACCCTTTTGCTTTGATAAATTCAGTTTATCTCTGATAAATTTTGTTTGATAAATTCTTGGTGGCACTGGCTACCAAGCCTAAGGACCTGGGACTAACGTATAGGAAAGAATAAAACGGACTCTCAAAGGTCGTCCCCTGACCTCCACATGCATGTCACCTATGAACCACACATGGGAACACATACATAATTTAAAATACAATCTTAAAATCTTTTTAAAAGTTCAGTAGAGAAGCTCTCAAATGATTTGTTCTCATTTAACTTGTAGCAAACTGTGTCTTCTAGGAAACATTTGAATGAGCAAACTGCAAAGATGAGATTGAAGGTGAATTCTTCTTTATACTTTGATTTGTAACAATATTGTTACATTCATATGACATAAACTACAATTCTTTTGATTTTTTTGAGACAGAGTTTCATGTATCCCTGGTTGGTGTTAGCCAAGGATGGCCTTGAACTCTTGACCCTTCTTCTGCCTCCAAAGTATTAGAATTACACATGAAAGCCACCACAACCAGTTAAATTATAATTTTAAAAGAAAACTTAAAGTGTTTAAGAAGTTTTTTTTTATTTAAAGTTCTTTCATGCATTAGTGCTTCCCACTAAATAGGGTTGTAAGTGTTTCTGAGTTGTTCTCCTCTGAAGCTCTTAAAGATTGCTTGGTGGCTGGAAAGATGACCTAGCAGTTAAGAGCATGCAGATTGCTATTGTAGAGGACTCATGTTCAGTTCCTAGCACTATGGCTTTAACTTCAGCTCCAGACTCTCTGAGGATTCTGCCAGCTCATGCACTACACCCCTTCCTGCACATGTGGGTACACATAGACACAAACACAGACACAGAGAGAGGGGGGGAAGGAGAGAGAGAGAGACATACCATGATTAAAAGTAAAATAAATCTTCAAAAATATATGTCTTTTATTATTATCATTTTGTTCTTAAACAAGGTCTCACTTTGTAACTCTGGTTGTCCTGCAACTCACTATGTAGACCAGGCTGGCCTTGAACTCACAAAGGTCCTCTTGCCTCTGCCTCTTGAGTGAATGTGTCTTTTTTTTTTTTTAAAGAATAACTTTATTGCTTAGATTTTTAGGAGAAACCAGTAGAAGTGAAGATGCCATTGACTGTCAATTACCTGTCTACAAAGCAGCAGAAAGAGGCTGCATTGACTTGCCTGGAAATTTGTGAGATGTAAGCAGAAGCTAGACAGCTCAATGAGAGAGGCTGTGGCAGTGAGCTCCTGATCTGGGTTCTAACTGTGCCTCAGACACCCAGGAGTTGCATGCCTGAGCCAGGTACTAAAAATTGTAGAACCTCATATTTTCCTTACTATAAAGTGTGTGTGTGTGTGTGTGTGTGTGTGTGTATGTATGTATGTATGTATGTGAACACGCACATGCACATAGACACACATATGCAGGGTGGGAGGTCCTGCTGGGAAGCTGTCTGAAGCCCACTGGCTAACTCAATACAGGCACTCACTAAGTGGTAGCTGAATAAGAACGAGTCTAATGAAATCACCATGGAAACACTCTTGTTAAACTAAATTTGCTCCAGGCTAAACACGTTAAGTATTTCATGTGGATAATTCAAAGAGCCCACTGTGTTTATACTAGGTTTTCTTTTGACTTCAGAGCAGAAATGGGTTTGGCAGTTCCCTTTGCTCCTCATAGGATGCATAGTGGCCCTTCAGTGAAGGAAGAGGTCTGGGAGCCCATTCTGGCCCCTGTGAGTAGACCCCAGGCCTCTCTGGGGTTTTACCACCTACCTCACTGCCTAGCTCCCCACAAAGTAGCACTGGGCATGTCAAGAAGGGCTAGGACCAAAAAGCTAGGATCTGGGTTTCTGTTGGCAGAAGTCTCTGCCATCTCTGGCCATCTTTCTCTGCTCTCTCTACCCAAACCCCACAAGCTGCCCCAGGCCTGCCCTCCCTTTCCTATTGCCTGTTTCTCCTGACAGGTTGTCTGTCAGTCTGTGCAACCAAACAGCTTCAGTAGTACAGCAGATCTTAGGGGACTTTAAAGTGTAATTAAAGCTTGAGTTTCTGAAGGCCTTGGGTCAGTTCTTTGAAGGTTTCCAAGCTCACAAAGATATTCCTTTTGTTAAAGAAGAACCTGGCTCGCCGGGCAGTGGTGGCACATGCCTTTAGTCCCAGCACTTGGGAGGCAGAGGCAGGCGGATTTCTGAGTTCGAGGGTTCGAGGCTAGCCTGGTCTACAGAGTGAGTTCCAGGACAGCCAGGGCTACACAGAGAAACCCTGTCTCGAAAAACCAAACCAAAAAGAAGAAGAAGAAGAAGAAGAAGAAGAAGAAGAAGAAGAAGAAGAAGAAGAAGAAGAAGAAGAAGAAGAAG
>NW_021604591.1:14937568-14963578 GCF_004785775.1 Grammomys surdaster
AGAAGAAGAAGAAGAAGAAGAAGAAGAAGAAGAAGAAGAAGAAGAAGCCCTCTCCTTTCCTCCCTTCCTGTCCCAGTGTTTGAAGAAAGATCACATGCTTGATGGTGACTACAAGGAAAGCAAACCAGACTCGATGCATTGCCCAAGAAGGGAGTTTGGAAACAAGAAAAAGATGGGTCCTTCCAAAGGTAGGGTACCAGAAGAGGGTGTGCTCATAGAGGCCTTTTGACAATGAAGTACCATGAAGAAATGCAGGAGAAAAGAGTGCAAGGATGCTTTCACCCGCCTCTCTCTTCTTCCTCTCTTCCTCCCTCTCTCCCCTCCCTTCCCCCTCTCCCTTGGATGCCTCAACTCAGGGTCTGTGAACTGCTGGGAGAAGAAAGAGGAAATTGACCACACGTGACCTGTGTGACTTGTGTTAAAAGGAAGAGCAGAGAAGATGCCCAAGGTAGAGTTGGGATGAGAGGTGATGATGCTAGGCAGGTAGCTGTCAGGTATGGGATCAGGAACTAACTCAGAGGCTGGCAAACACTCCCACGTGTTCATAGCACATAACATACTGTCCACAGACAGCGGATGGGCGTGTTTAGTTGTTGCCAGCTACCGTCTTGCTGCTGACATCAACAAAATCCACCCCACAGCCGCTTTGTAAACAGCTCCTTATTACAGGTCCTTCCCCAGAAAACCTTGCATCTCCTCCTCCTATCCCCCTCCCTTTCCACTCCCCCTTAATTTTTTTCTCATAGACCTTGTCAGGACATACAGGATTCATTGCCCGATGACTTTATGTTCAAAGTGGCTCACCATTATGACAGTAGTCCCATAAGATGATAATGAAAAGTCCGTGCCACCCAGCAATTGCCACAGAGCATTTCATTACTAGTGAAGAGAGGAGATGCTCGGGTGAACAGACCTCCTGCCTGTACTGTCCTATAAAAATGTAGAACATCCAATTATGCACAGTGCATAAAGTATGAAAACAATAAACTTAGTTGTTTGTGTGTTTACAATACTATCTGTATTATTGTTTTAAAGTGTACTTCTGCTTATAAAGATGTTTACTGCAAAACAGAATGCCCCGTTATTCCAAAACAGCCTCATACACCCGACTGCTATGTCTGTTCCCTGGCCTGAGTCTTCTTGAATTGTCTGCTATATTGCTAACTTCTGGAGAACTGCATGAGATATCCTGCAAAGCTCAACTCACCTGCTCTAAGCACAAAACAGATACAAGCTGGTAATTACAGAACAATGCCTCATGCAGATGAGACCAGTGTGTGTGTGTGTGTGTGTGTGTGTGTGTGTGTGTGTGTGTGTGTGTTTAGTAACTCTTTTATCTTGTCCTTCTTTTGTCCAGCTACCGTCATTGTCACCCAACTCTGAGTGGAAGAAACAAGAAACTTCCCTCACACACTTTATCTCTTCCTGGTTTTGCAGTGAAGGAAGTGGAGGCTCCCAGTCCAGGACTATCCTAAGTATCCATCCAGCTTGTGATGTTTCTCTTCCCCTTTGCTTCAAAGGAGACCCACCAGACACCTGCTGGGATGCAAAGAGAGAGGTGAACAATGGCATTTGTCTTTAATCCTGTTTTCTTCAGTGACTTGGCCTCAGGTGCAGCTTATGGGTATAGTGGATGAGAATCAACACTGAACAAAACTGGGAAACTCTCTGCCAAGCTGGCCCAGTGAAGCTTTCACTTTCCACATTGGAAGTGGTGACTGAAGATTTGGCTTGTGTTATTTCTTCTGGGAAACCCTTCCAGGTGAGGGGAGTGGGGCTGGGAACAGACGGCCAGAGACAGTTGTTTGCCAGACCTGGGCAGGAACTCATGTTTTTGTCTTGGCCCACTTGGCAGGTCTTGTTTGATGCCAAGATTGGCCATGGATTGTGGTGCACATCTGCTATTTATGTGGAGGATTTGTGAACCAAAGAGCTAGCAGCCAGCCATGTGTGGCGGTGCACGCCTTTGATATCAGCACTCTGGAGGCAGAGGCAGGCAGATCTCTGTGAGCTCAAGGCCAGTCTGGTCTGCAGAGTGAGTTCCAGAACAGCCAAGACCACATAGGGAGACCCTGTCTCAAAACAAACCAACGAACAAACAACAAACAAAAGCTAACAGCCAAGTTGGTTCTCTGCATCATCACTCATGTTTAATCTGCTGGGGCAACTGAAAGTCAAACTTGCTATCCTTGGTGGACTGCTATCTAAAATCAATGTATCAGGGAGTAGAGGGATGTTCAGCAGCTAAACATGCTTGCTGCTCTTGGAGAGAACCAGAGTCCAGTTCCCAGAACCCACAGCAGGCAGCTCACAACCACCTGCTACTATGGAGTCAGAGATGACAGACATCTTCTAACCTCTGCCTGTACTCATATGTGTTGACACACACATACATGGGTAAAATAAATCTAAAATCCATGAATGTTGGAATAATTCAGATGAAGAGCTATCTATACACCTCCAGCTGCTACAGCCTTCCACCTGGGAACCTAACAAAGTGCCTCACGCCAGTCATCTCTCCCTGCAAATCTCTCTGATTTCCCATGACACCTGACCTCTGTGAACTCAGGCAAGGGTCTTCATCTCCCGACCCTGCTTTGTATATATACGTCCAGTCATCCCTCAAACTATAACTGTCTTAGCTTAATCTCTGTTGCTGAGATAAACACCCTGACCAAAGGCAACCTGGAAAGGAAAGGGTTTATTTGCCTTTCATATTCCCATCACTGGCAATCACTGAGGAACATCAGGACAACAACTCAACCAGAAGCAGAGGCAGGAGCCAGGCTGCTCATTGGATTGCTTCTGACAGCTGGGCCTGCTTCCTTATACAGCTCAGGACCACCTGTCCAGGTGTGGGACTGCCCACATCAGTCATTAATCGAGAGTAAGTAAGCCCTACAGACTTACCTGCTATTACCTCCAGTCAGTTGACAGTTTCCCAACTGAGCTTCTGGATCCTTCTTCCCAAATAACTCAAACTTGTGTCAACTTGACAAACAAACAAACAAACAAACAAATATCCTGGCCAGTCCAGTGCCTAATTGTTTCACAAAGCTGTCCCAAATGCTTTCTCTGCGTCTCACTCTTCAGGTCTCTGTCTTACTCTCTATGCTTGGTGATACTCTTGGTCTTTGCTTTTTGGTTTTGGCTTTGTTTTGCTTTATATTGTTTTATTTGAGAAGTCTGTATTTTTAGGTGATTTTAGGCTTCTTTATTTTATGTTTATGAGTGAGGTAAGGGTTTCGCATATGTGCACCATATGTGTGCCTAGTGCCTGTAGTGGTCAGAAAAGGGTGTCAGATCCCCTGACACTGGAGTTGTGGATGGTTGGGAGCTATCATGTGGGTGCTGGGAACTGAACTCAGGTCTTCTCCAAGAGCAACACTGCTCTCAACCACGGAACCATCCCTCATCCCCTTGGACATATTTTTTCCTTAAGGCCTGTCTACATTTCCTATTCACCAATCCTTCACACAACACCATTAACTAAACAGTAGTGTGTGGTGGGGGCACTATGAAGTCATCACATAAAGCTTTCAGCATCAAAACACTGAAAAGATAAACTTTGACGCTCTGATCTTGGTAGACAGGGTCTTCAGTGCCCTCGTCTCCTAGTGTCTGTTTTCTCAATACTCCTTCATCAGCATTTGGTGCGTTAGGGCCATGTATGAGTGCTGTAATGGGACCTTATTCTTGCTTGACCTTCCTCTCCGTTCCTGTAGTTCTCATGTCTCTGTCATTGCTCGTAGCTTACAAATACTGCTGTAGCTGCTCTATCAGAAGTCAGTGTCTGTTTCTTACTCACCTTTGCATTCCAAGTACATAGTATAAGTGGTCAAAATAAATGCTCCTTAATAAACAAATACAATGTTTGATAGAGCCTAGTTGAGCCAATTTGCACATGATGTTGTACAATATCTAAGATAATTTTCTCTTTACTTTATCACTATCATGAGAGCAGATGAGTATGTCATACATGTTGGCTATAGTCTCAATGTTTGTGTACCTCCCAACTTCATATGTTTTTCTGGACATGAAAGCATACATCTGTATTCATAATGTTTGGAGTCTGAGTCAGGGGGAAATTGAATGTGAGGTCATCCCCGGTTAAACTGGGAGACCCTGTTTCGAAACGGAACAAACATAATGTGTGTTAAGCCTCCAGTATGATGGTTTGGAGTTGAGACTTTGATTGATGATGAAGCCATAAGGCTGGAGTCCTGCTTCGTGGAAGCAGTGTCCTTCTAACAGTGACCCAGTGAAGTCTCTCACCTCTTTCTGCCATATAGAGGCTATGGAGAGAAAGAGGTCTGCTGTCTGTAACTCATCAGAGCTCTTACGAGAACCTGACAGTCTTCCAGAACAATGAGAAATAAATGTGTGTTGCTTAAATCACCCAGACACGGTCATTTGTCAAAGTAGCCCAATTCACTAAGACAATGATTATTTTAGCAATGAGAAAAGGTCATAGAAATGAAGTGGTTTACACAATAGCATATGTCTCTTACATCTTAGATCTCTCTATCTATCTCTCTGTGTCTCTCTGTGTCTCTGTGCATCTGTCTCTGTCTCTCTTCCCTCTCATCCAAGATTTCTTACCCTCACTCCAGACAGACTCCAACAGACTGCACTCCTGACTGATTGAGTATTGGAGTGCACATCACAGACGGTGGGTGGAGTGCTCATATCATCCACTACTTACCCAGTGCTCACAGCCCACAATGAACACTCAGTATATATTTGTTGAATTACGTCATGAGTTAATAGATCTTAACCTCAGGTCAAGTTTCGTGAGTTGGAGTAGAAGCTGAGCATTTGAGAATTTAATAAGGATGTGTGGAAAGGACACCAAATTGTTCCTTTCCAGGGAGAAAAAGGACTACTTTCTCTAAATCCAGAAAATAGGATGTCTATATGGTCCCTGAAGCCAAACCCCCCAGTAACTCCAGTCATGATCAACAGGAGAAAGGAAACATTACTGGGTCAGCAGCTTCTACCTCCCCAGGAGAGGGCTCCTTGGAAAAGTCTGTCATTTCTACCCCTCTGAAAGAGCAGGAGCTCATAGCCTTCCAAGAATGTGACTGACGGCAGCAAATTTAAGTTCAAAAGAAGATTAGATTTCAAGGCAACTGGAAGCTATTCAATCAAAGCCAAGTTTTACAGGGAGAGTTTCCGTCTCTCTCTTCTCCTTCTCCCTCCAGGGCAGCCCAGGGCTTGTTGGAACCCGAAGAAGAAAAGACAGTGTCTGCCTATTTCCCTAATTGGGGAATGGATAGATGCAAAATCAGGCTCTGGACTTGCTTCTGTGTCCATGGAGGAACCAAGGCAATGATCTTTCAGGAGCTCCAGGGAGATAGTTTATAAGACTAACTCACAGTGGCCAGAGATGCCTGGCCTCATCCTGAGCACACATGTCCATCACTCAGCAACTTTCCTCTGAAGGAGTCCCTTATCTTGTCTCCTCTGCCCCTAATCAAAGGGGAGGCACTAATAAGAAAATAGAGTCTTGTATTTATACAGAAATTTCAGATTACAAAGACTTCCTTCCATTTTTATCTTAATCCCACAGTGAAGAAGTTAGATGTCACCAACACAAGGAAGAAACTCGAGGCCAAGAGATGCTCAGAAATTAGTTCATGGTCACACATTGTGTATAGACTACAGTTAGATCCTTGATAAATGATACTTCTACTGTACCTGGAACAGTGCAAGACAGTTTCATATGTTGGCGTTGAATCGTCAGTGACTATGAAGCAAATGCTGCTTTTATTCCCATTTTGGTTGATGAGGGAACAAGCTCGGTTATGTTAAGTAACTTGGTTAAGATCAAAAAGCTGTTGGTGGTAGTAGACTGAGGCTTGCTACATAACCACTGCCTGATTCTAAATACCGAAGCTCTAGCCAACCCTGGCTGGTGATTCTGTTTTGTAGTCACAGCGTCTTAAGAGGCTAGAGTAGGAGGCTCGAAAGTTCGACGTTGGCCTGGGATATGGAGAAATATCAAGGCCAGCCAGAGAAATTTTGTGAGACTCTGTCTTGAAAAGAGAAAAGAGGATTGGGAGGTAACTTGATGGTAATAGGCAGTCCTCGACAGTGATGAATAAGAAAACCTCATTTATAGGTGTTAGGCTTTTTCCGAGGGGGAGGTCTCTGTGTTTAAACTCTGAAGATATGATCACAGCTGCACCACTGTCTATTCCCAACAAATCATTGGAATCCAGGGGAAGCTGTTACATAACTGTAGCAGGCTGAGGACCCTCAAGGAGGAGTCCAGACCTACGGTACCTGAGGTACCAGATATACAAATGCAAAAGCCAGATGTTGAAGAGCAGTCTGATGGCTAGAAATCAAAAGCATACACCTCTGGAAGTCTTTCTGACACGGTCAGTTCACAACCAAAAAATGTGAAAAGGAAAGACAAAACTGAAGAAAAAGTGTTGTCTCTGGGAAGCGCACATCCTATTTCCTTAATTTTAAATGTGTTTAAATGAGCGAGTATTTTATGCACTATTCTGTCATAAACCTGATGCAGTCTCCATCCATGCTTCAGAGAGTCTATTACCACCCAGAAATTCTACTAAAGGGCTAGAAAAATCTTCTTAGCTCAGACTATCTAAACTATTTCTGCCTGTCTCCTGTATCCCAGGTTAGCTTCGAACTTACTATATATCCAGGAATAACCTTTACCTTCTCATCCTCCTGCCACTCTTCCCATGTGTTAGACTTGCAAGAGTGCACCCCTCCCTTGCCCCATAGATGAGGTCTGGAGGATGGAGCCCATTCATGCTACACTAGCACTCTACAAACAGAGCTATGTTTCCAGCCTTCAAGCTGCTCTAAATTCTAAATCATCACTATAAGTTCCCAAGGTTTTCTTCACTGATGATTCCTCTTGGTTCAATCAGAAACCCACAGCTGTTTAGCACTAAAGATGCTTCACTGAAAATCAAAGCAACCTAGCTTACAATACTATCCCAGAATGGATGAGGAGCTGATGTATCCACGGGAGGCAGAGCCCTCCCAAGTTCATCTTCACAGGTAGCTGTCAACATCAGGTGAACTGAAGCTTTGTTTGAATAGGAAAGTGGAATGTTCTACACATAGGAAACTTTAGATATAACGCATTGAAAACACAACACAACAAACAAACAAACATGGAAATAACTTTTCATGCCCTCATTAGTACTAACTTTTAAACATGGCTTAATAGCAATAAAACAAGTTTACTTAAAATAGTCCCCTCATTATGAAAGAGGAGGAAACGTCTGCTGCTCAGACCCTCAGCTGTCGGGGAGTGGGGACACGCCTCGGAGTGAGAGCTGTACAAGCTTCCAACCTCTTAGATAATTAGAGTTAATCTTATTTATGATTCCTCCTGGCCTTTCCCTGTTTATGTTTCTTTCTGGTTGAAGCTTGTCGCTTTCCCTTAGAAGCACCTGCTGGTCTTTCTCCTCTCCTAAAGCTCCTTTGGTTCCTCTTGGGGAAAACAAAAAACAAACAAACAAACAAACCAAAAAACAAAACAACAACAACAGCAAAACTTTCTCCTTTTCTTCTCAGGTCTAGCCCAAGGCAAGCAAATAAACAGGCAGAAGAGCTTGGCTGGCTTTGTGGGCATACACACGGGCAAGGATATAGATTCTAATTCATATAGCCAGTGTGACAGAAGGCACTGGACGAGGAGTTCCCAAGGATTCTGTGTTCACTGAACCCTGAGTGTCTCAGGCATTTTTCCATGATGCCCCTTGGCAAAAGAAATACCAACACTTTCGTTTATGAAGTAATTATGTAATTAGGCCCAAATGACTTAATAAGTATTTGTGGCTTAAAAACTTGGTAGCCATTTGAAAACTTAACACACAAAAGCTTGAAAGAAAATATATTTGTATTTCATTATTAGTTAATTACAGAGACTTGTTTATGGGTCCTGCACTGTTCTCACAGTGTGGGATGGGGCTGACCGAATCCACCATTTCACACTGATTTTTCATAAGGAACCTTTTTCTTCTTTTATTGCAATGGGGAGAGGAGTTGGGGGGCGGTCATCAAATAGAATGTGGTTCTTGAGATGTACCCAAACAGTAGGAGGCGAGGGGCCCTGCTATTCTCAACTGCAGGTCTGGGAACTGACCATAGCTCCCAACCAACTTTGCAGCCAGAATGCTGTCCATGCGGAAATCTAGATTTGTTACATCCATAGGGGAATAAGATTGTAGTGGAGAATAAGAATGTAAAAGAAAATAGGGGGATAAGAATGTAAAAGGAAAACAAAGGCTATGATACGACCTCTAAGATTAAAAGTACACATTCTCAAGTGAGGGGTTTGGTTTTCTTGGAGAAAAATCTAACATATTTTCAGACATTCTGGGGCCTTTTGACGTTACCCTGAGCACCTCGGCACATGATTTGAGACTTACAGTGCTGTGTACTGAGGGCAGTTAGTGTTCAGAGCAGGAATGAAACACTTCCCACTAAGGTGTTTATTGGAGGTGTCATGAAGGAGAACCTGGAGCCTGGTTTGTTGGCTTGAGAGAAAAGGAAGGAGTGGGAGCTCACTGAAATGGGAGCAATACCTGTACAGGACTCAGTGGAAGCCAGCAGAACACTAGACTGTCGGAGACTGGAGAGCAGGTTGCAGCTTGTGTCAAGGGGTCGTGGAGCGTCTACACAGCTTTGCGTTCACTACAATAAGAAGCTCAGAGTTTTAACACAGGGGATGTCTCAGTTTGCAAAGTGCTTTTGGCACATTTCTGAGAACCCAAGTTCAGATTTTACAGTCTTGTTTGCCTGTAACCTCGGTGTTGAGGATGTGAAGACAGGAAGATCCTAGGGCTTACTGGGCAACCAGTCTAGCCAATTAGCAAGCTCCAGATTCAGTGACAGTCTGTGTCTCAAAACTGAGGTGGAGTGTGATTAAGGAAGGTGGCCAAAGTCAACCTCTGGCTTCCACATTCATGTGTAGACACCCACACAGTCACAGGAGTATAGAACACATGGACATACTGAGTGCTAGTGCACGGAGTGGGGCAGACCAACACCACAGGAAGTGATGGCATTCCTGCACTAGGGTGAGCTGGGAGCCGACTGCGGGGATTCCTGCTTTACCTGCCCATCTGGCCAGCTTTTAGAGAAATAACAGGTGAGCAAGTAGCCCTGTGTTGTTTGCAGAGAGCAGAGAAAATGCACATTTCCAGATCTGTTGCATCTCCAAGTCTTATCGGCCGGGCAGATCTTAGCACTCCCAGCCAGCCAAGCCTCCCAACAGGGCTGTTCCCACGCAGCAGCCCAGATGCCATCCACAGTAGCTCTTCTGAGAGCTGTTTGTGTCTCTTGTATTTACAGTGTCAACAGCACTTAGACTGCAGCTTTGGAAAGCCTCTGTCTATTTGTTCGGGTAAATCCATGGCCCTGGATGTGGTTCTGTGCAAGATCTCAAGCCAGTAATGCACAGGAGGTTTGCAGCAGCTTCTAGATTGTTCACTGCCAACTGTTGCAGGAAGAAGAAATCAGTTGGCTTTCCTTGCTTTTACACCTATTTTGCTGACTTATGTGTTAAACAGATTTCCTCCCCCAGAGAAGAGAAGGTGTCTGCTCTTCTACACACCTGCCCCTCCTTCTCACATGTGATTTATCACACAGAAATTTGAGTAACAAATTTCTGAGGAACATGGTTTTATAACAAAGTTCCTTAAGGTAACGTTCAAAAGAAGGCATTTCATAACTGAGACCCATAGGACAGTCTATATATACAGCTATGAATCAAAAATCAAATAAAACAAATTCTGGTTTTTTGTTTTTGGTTAGCAAATTCAGGAGTTGGAATTTCCTGATATTACAAAAGCAGGCATATTTGTAATTAGTGAAATCCTTCACTTTCTAAGAATCTGAGTTCTATCAGGGGAGACACATAATGGATTCTGTTTATAAGGAGAGTCTATGGTTTTTGTCTTAATTTCCTTTATAAGTTCCCTCTGCTTCTCAAGCCTCTGAGAATCTGGATTTATAAAGTAGCAACCGAAAGTCCTTTCAATTCTTCTCAGATACTTTGTCTTCAGTTGAAGAAAGTTACTACCCCTTGGACAGTAACACTCCATGATCCAAGCAGCCAAGCTCCTCGTGAGGCCCCTGTCCCAATGAAGTGCACATAATTCTTTAACTGCATCTTTAAAGGTGACAATAAGTTGATTAGGGATGCAGCTTGGTGGGTGGTAGAGGGCTTGCCCAGCATCGAGTAGTCCTCCTGGGAAAGGGGGGAAGGAGGGAGAGAAGGAGAGAGAGAAGAAATGGAGAGAGAAGAAAAGAAAGAAAGAAGGAAGGAAGAAGGGAGGGAGGGGAAGAGGGGGGAAAGAAAGGAAAGAAGAAAGGAGAAAGAAGGAAGGAAAGAGGGAAAGAGGGAGGGAGAGAAGGGAGGGATGGAAGGAGGAAAGAAGAGAGGGAGGGAGAGAGAGAGAAGAAAGGAAGGAAGGAGGGATGAGGGAAGAAGGAAGGAGGGAAGGAAGGAAGGTAGGTTGGTTGGCTGGCGTCTGCCTACATACAATGCTTCATTACCTCTCTTCTTCCGCTTAAGATCTCTACCTTCCCTCTCATCGTCTTCTTTCTAGTTTCATGACCTATTAATACACATGCATACATGTGTGAACACACATACACAATAAATAAATGTAATTTAAAATTAAAGTACATAAACTGGACTTGGTGGCACAAGCCTCTAATCCCAACACTCAGGATGCAGAAGCAGATGGATCCCTTAAGAGTTCCCAGCCAGCCAGAGTTACATAGTGAGACCTTGTCTCAAAAAAAAAAAAAAAAAAAAAAACAGAATAAAAGAATAGAGAAGAGAATCATCATTCCTAAAGATTCTTCCTGACTCAGCCATGAGCCTGAGCTCTGAGACTGTCTTATTTAAAGTGGGTGGAGGGGATAGAATACATCCTCGAATGTAACAGTGCCTCATAGCTGGGAGAGTTCTATAAGAACAGATCCTCAGGTGCAGTTTAACTGTCTCAGGGGATGCCTAATCTTTACATTATCTGTATGGGTGTTTTGCTTGTATGTATGTCTATAGCCTAGATTCATGTAGGGCCCAAGACGGCCAGAGGAGGGTGTCAGATTCCCTCAAACTGAAGTTATCAGCAATTATGAACCACCTTGTGGGTGCTGGGAATTGAACCTGTGTCCTTTAGAGGATCAGTGAGTGCTCTTAACTGCTGGGCCATCTCTCCAGTCACTTAGTTGATTTCTAAGGCATGGCACATGGACCGTATTTGAAGAAATGTCCAATGAGATGTTTTCTTTGGGTCTAAACTGAAACAAAATCATTTCTCTTTGTCTTCTGTATTTTCTTTACAATCTACAGATTCTTTGTATTTCTTTTTTTTTAATTTATATTTATTTGAGGTCTACCCACTGAGCCATGTTGCTGGCCACTTCATTTATATCTACATACATATATGTGTATTTGAATATATACACATATATGTTCTCAGATGAATATGTGTGTGTGAATAAGATCACATTGGTGAAGTAAGACTCTTGAAATAACAAACTCCTTCATTTCAAGGAATACATATTTTTTTTGGAATGACTTATTCCCCCTAGTACCTGAAAATGTGACTTTATTGGAGATTGGCCTTTAGTGGAATAAATAAAAATGTTAGAGAATGGTCTGTAATTACCTTAACTTGTGCCCTTTATTTTTCTTACTTGTGTGTGTGTGTGTGTGTGTGTGTGTGTGTGTGTGTGTGTTAGAGTATATGTATATATGGATGCGTGTGCACATGTGTGTATGAATATGGGGAACAAGAGGAGACTCTCTAGTGTCATCTTCCTGAGTACAGGCTACCTCTTTTGAGACCTGTATTGAAATCACCAGTTGGGTGATTCTTGAGCCCCAGCTATCCTCCTTTCCCAAGTGTTCTAGCACTGGGATCACAAACACATATCACCAGGACCAGATCTTTATTTGGGCACAGGAGACTGAACTCAGGCAAGCTCCTTACCAAATGAGACATCTCCTCAACTTCTGGTATCCTTTTTTTGTCTGGCATTTTTTGTTCGTTCGTTTGTTTTTACTATTTTGCTTTGAGATAGAGTCTCATGCAGTCAAGTCTTAAAATCACTGTAGTTGAGGGTGGCTTTGAATTCCTGATCTTCCTGCCTCTACCTCCCAGATGTTTGGATATCAAGCATGTGCCAGCATGCCTGGCCTGACTGGTGGTTATTAATAGGCTATTGGGACATCAGAGACACTGGAAAGACATAGCAAGACTTTAGAAAAGCTGGGAGAGAGGCCTCTAAAAACATCACACACACACACACACACACACACACACACACTCTAGCATCTTGGTCTTGGATTTTTACCCTCCAGAGCAATGGGAAATAAAAATCTATTGTTTGAGATTTCTGTCTGTGGTGTTTTGTTATCAAAGCCCCATTAATTAAGGGACACTGCTTCCTAAGGCTTTGTTGGAGGCTTCAGACTGGTGAGGACACCATCATGTGGTTACTGTGCCTTAACAGCCGGGAGAATAACAGAAGACAGAGAGGAGCATGGGAAAACTCAGAGTGGCTTGAAGCCCCTCCCATGATACATTAAGTCTTTTCTATTTGCTTCAACAAAACACATGACCAAGCCAATTTAGAGAAGAAAGAGTTTGGCTGGACTGACCGTTCCAGAGGAATCATCACCATGACAAAGCGGAAACATGGCAGCAGGCAGGTTGTAGTGACTCGAACAACAAACTGAGAGCTCACATTTTAAACCACAAGCAAGAGGCAGAGAAAACAGAATCACATGAGTCTTTGAAATCTCAAGCTAGTCCCAGTGACTTCCCTGAGCAAGACCACACTTCCTAAACTTACCCAAATAGCACCTTCAACTGGGGACCAAGTACTCAAATATCCAAGCATATTGGGGACATTCTACTCAAACCACCATAGGAAAGAGGGGTTTAGTTCTTGCTGTTCTCACAGAACCTTATCTATCCCATGAGCCCCAGGCAGGAGACCAGGGAAGGAAGGGGAGCTCGGGCCACTACTGTGAACAAGTTTGTTTCTCTGTGTGACCTAGACAGTTGTGTCTTATCTCTCATTTCTTTTATCTCTTGACAACATATTATCTTTCTTCATCAAGTACACATTTATAAGTCCAACTTTGTGATCAGTGCCGTGCCAGGAATTAATGCCAGACGGGTTCCAAACGAAATAAAGGATACGATCTTAGTTGTCTTGATTCTCTAGGGAGATAACGTGCAGCGATAAGGAGTTATGGAACAATAGACAATATGGCATGACTGAGGGCAAGCGGTGTGGGCAGGCAGCCCGTGAAGGCAAGCGGTAGGGTCTGGGATGGACATCCAAGGGGGATCAGGAATGAGGATGCTGGACTTGGACTTGAAGGAAGTCTGAGGCAACAAGCTAGCCATGGTAGATCATGCCTGTAAATTCTCGGTAGATAAAATAGTCCAGAGGATCAGGAGTTCAAGGACATCTGTGGCTACACACAAAGTTGGAGGCTTGCTTGGGTTCCATGAGAGCCTGTCTCAAAAAACAAAGCAAGGGGCTGGAGAGATGATTCAGCACGTAAGAGCGTGCACTGCTCTTGTATAGAGAACCAGGGTTCAGTTCCCAGCACCCACATGGAAGCTCACTAACGTTTTTAACTGCAGTTCCTGGGGATCTAATGCACTCTTCTGACCCCTATGGGCAACAGACACACATGTGCTACATATGTAACTGCAGGCTTTCCATTCTCGCCCCAATTCCTGAATAAGGACTGGGAAGCTTATTTAATAAATGCCTAGGCTATAATGGAGGTTTGTTCCCCAACTAGCTCTTAACTTATTAATCTGCGTCTACTATTCTATGTCTGCCACATGGCTAGTTACCTCTCCCCCATTTTATACTTCAGGATTGCTCTGAGCCTGGGGATGAAATCCCTACACACATACCTCCACACCTGTGTCTGTAGCAGGAAGGCCTTGACTTCACTGTGTAGCCAAGATGAACTTCCTCTTTGGATCCTCCTGCTTCCACCTTCTCACTACCACTACCAGGATTATAGGTGTGCAGCACCATCCCTGGTTTCCTGGTTTATGCAGTGGTGGGGAAATGAACTTTGGGCTGTGTGCCTGCTAGGCATCCCTGACCCCTGGGACCATCTCTGAAGCCCTCCTGGCTGCCATGTTTCTGGTGCTTTCCTTCAAGTGTGGAAGGTACCAGGACCAGTGACTTCCAAAGCTTTCTCACCACACGAAGGGCTCTACCAGCCAATAAATCAGCAGGAAAATAGTAAACAGATGCTGTCACTGGCCTGCCAGAGAAGGCTTGCACAATCTCCTCACAGATGCTGCTGCCACAGTTCCTTCCAGGGACAGGAGACAGCTGAGGAGAGAAGCTGAGGAGGGAAGCAGGTCCCAGGAGACAATGAGCAAGTCTCAGAGGGGTGAGCAAGGTGCTGGAGGCAGTGCCTGGGGCGGCCACCTAGACTGCGATCTGCTGCCTCTGTTGAAACTGAGTCTCATGTTGGGCCTAGGGGGACAAAGCTGTCTACAGATAAGCCCTGGGCTGGAAGTCTGGGTCAGGATAGGCTAGCCCTGAGAACAGCCACCCTGACTGTTGGGAGAAGCAAGGTCTGGACATGCTTGCCTTGCCTGTGGCTTTGGCCCCCAGAACAAGGCGGGGGTGAGGAGGGAAAAGAAGTGTTGAAACACCAGCATAGAGACAGAAGTAATTCTCAGGGGTGGCTACCTTGGGGTGGGAACTGAGGTAAGAAGGGAGTCACTTAGGGTCTGAGAAGAGATGCTTTTCAAAGGCCAATAAAGCAGTAGCTTTCCAGGCCCATATCACCTCAAAGAGATCCTAACGTATGCCCCAGGTTGAAACATCTTCTCCAGCTATAGTGGCACACACCTTTAACGGCAGCAGTCAGGGAGAGAGGCAGAGAGGCCAGCCTGGATTATGTAATGAGTTCCAGGACAGCCAGAGCTACATGGTGAGACCCTGTCTAACAACAAACAAACAAAAAAAAAAAAACAAAAAAAATCTTCTCTAATTCCTCTCTTGCAAGTTGGGATAATGAAGCTCAAAGAAACCCTTATAGACCAAAAGTCCAACAGCGAATGAGAGCAGAACCTCTCAGGTCTCTCCTAGCTGTGTAAATTACATCCATCATGCTGCCTGTCAGGACAAGATTCATAGTTTCAGACACACACACACACACACACACACACACACACACACACACACACACACAGTGGGAGGCTGGGTGGTGGGATACATGCACATATATTCGGAAAATTTAACTGAGCATTATTTAACTTGAGTAGTAACTCTTTTTTAACGTTTAATTATTTTACCTGTATGTATGTGTGCCTCAGTTTATGCACATGCATATAAAAACCTGTAGATGAAGGTGTTCGAGCCCACGGTACTACAGTAATAGTTGTAGTGAGGTACAATGTGAGTGCTGGAAACCAAACCAGGGTCCTCTGCAAGACAGCACTTACTGAGCCACCTCTCCAGCCTTTGAGTGATAATCCTTGGAGCAAGGTGGGAAGAGAGGCCTAAGGACTGCCTTGCAGGAACTCCTGGGACCCTATTGCCACTGCTCCCTCCCTCACATGCTGCAGGGCCAACCCCAGAGAAGCGCTTGTTTCTGGCAAATCGTCCCCAATGTTACATCACAGAAGAGCCTAGAGTTGTTACTTAAGGTTTCATTTGGCCATTCAAGAGATAATCCACCGGCATAGTTTTGAAGTGATCGTAGAGACACTGCTTGGACATCTGAATTATGGTGGGAGCATACGGCCCTGGTGTGGAATCACCCCAAAAATTGGGGAGGGCATTAACTGCTAAGAAGATGTCAACCAAAATGGATGTGCTGCATTCTATGACTCTCTAAAGAAGTTACACCGAGGCTGGACGTGATGGCTCACCCTTGTAATCTCAGCACTGGAGAGGTAGACACAGGAGGATGGGAAGTTTGAGGGCAGCCTGGGCTACTAACATAGCAAGACCCTGTCTCAAAAAAAAATGTTGTTAAGTTATATATGGTATCCTACTTCTTCGAGAGTGGAGGATGGTACAGAACAGAGTCCAGGGGATAGATCAAGAGAGGCTGGGATGAGACAGACAGGCCAAACCCTATACCACAGCCAGCTGCCAGGGAGAGACACCACAGGTGGCCTTGTGGGCACTTACTGCACATTTAAGCTTCATTGATGCAATGTCACATCCCCATCCCAGCCTCCTTGATGCAGGGACAGGACAGTGGCTGTTCAGACTGAAAGGATGTGCTGCATGGTGGTTAGAAACCTACAGACGGCCCAGCAGCTAAGAGAGCAAGCTGGTCTTCCCAAGGACCTGAGTTTGGCTCCCAGAACTCATGCTGATCTACTCTCAACTCTAACTCCAGGGGACCTAAAGCTCTCTTTTAAATTCCAAGGGCACCTGAACTCACGAACAATATCCATCTACATACAGATACACACAGACACACACAGACACACACAGACACACACACACACACACGTAGTAAAAACTAAAAAGTAATCTAAAAAGAAGGAGTGGAAGAAGAGAAGGAGGAGGAGGAGAAGGAAAAGGAGAAATCATTCAGACTGTAGAACCAGGCCGCTTGATAGCAGTCAGCTCTACTCAGCTGTGTGGTCTTGAACAAGTAACCTCATGCCTCCCTGTCCCATGGAGCAGTTACCAAGAAGAACTGCACCGTGTCTGGCCAGGGCCTAAATAACACCTAGTTCCTACCTTGTAACTTGCATCTCCTTTTCCACTTCCATCTTATTTTGTCTGTTTTATAAAACGGAGGGGAGTGGGGTAAATTAGTAAACGTGTTCCCTTTCATTCATCTCTTAGCAAATGGCTGTGATTTCCCCCACTTCCCTTGCCTCTCCTCCCTTCTCTCTTCCTCCCCTCCCCCCTTTTCAACCGCGACTTATACTGAACAAATGAATTACAGGAGAAGCCTTAACTAATTCACCTCATTACAAGCGTGCCCTTGGGTCTCCAGCTGCTCCAAACACACCCATAATTGTCCCAGACTGCTTTCTGAAAACAGGTAGGGCACCTCTCCCAGTAAATGAATGGCAGCCTGGCACGCCTGGGTCCCACCTGGGCACCCCTTGGGAACATTTGCATATTTCCGAGGCTCTCCTTTTGAAATTCCACACCAATAATTAAGAATTTCTAATTCTCTAGTAATTGAGTACCGTTTGGGACTGATTAAGCAGATGGTATCTAAATAATTATCTGTTCTACCTTGCTCCCCTTTGTGTGGGCTCTGAATAGCCTGTCAAAGCAAACATCAAGCACTTCCTCACCTGCTCCTTCCAGTGCCTGAGGATTCCCTCGCCTCTCTGCTTCTCTCCCCTCCATCTCTGCCTCTCTTTCCTTCTCTTCTCACTTTGCCATGCTTTGTCGAAATGTCACACTGTGATAAAACCACTGTCCTGTGCTGACTCCATTGGAATTCCAAACCAAATAGGCAGTGGGACTTTTTTCTTTCCTTTTTTTTGTTTTTTGTTTTTAAGTCGGTGATAGTATTGTCTAGATGACTGAATGACCCTTTTAACAGCATGTTCAAAAGCAGGCCCTTCACTAAGATGGTTTAGTTTGATATATCTAACTTAATCAAGCCATCTGATAATGTACCAAAATAGATATAATCATATATATTTCACCAGTTAAGAAATGCAAGTATAGCCAGGCAGTGGTGGCACACGCCTTTAATCTCAGCACTTGGGTGGCAGAGGCAGGTGGATTTCTGAGTTCGAGGCCAGCCTGTTTAGAGAGTGAGTTCCAGGACAGCCAGAGCTATACAGAGAAACCCTGTCTCGAAAAACAAAAACAAAAAAACAAACAAACAAAAAAACAAACAAACAAACAAAGAAATGCAAGTATATAGCCTAGGGACTGGCATCTCAGGAAGCAGTGTTTGCCTTGCAGGTACAAGGCCCTGGGTTCAATCCCCGAACCATATGAAGTAGGCATGGTGGTGCATGCCTATAATCCCAGCATTGCCAAGCTAGTGGCAATTCCCTACGTTCACTTCACCCTACTACATAGTGAGTTTGTGGCTAATGTGAGATACATGAGATACTGTCTCAAAACAAACAAATAAACTTTTAAAAAAAGGAAGCAGGTTCCCAACCTCCCTCAACTACTAAAAGATAGAATAAGTGCGCTGGCTAATGTTTCTTTTCTTTTTTTCCAAGACAGGGTTTTGCTGTGTAGCCCTGGCTGACTTGAAACTCACTATGTAGACCAAGCTGACCGCAGACTCAGAAATCCTACTGCCTCTGCCTGCTTGTGCCACCACTGCCCGGCTTGTGCTAGCAAGTCTTAATGTCGGCTTGACACAAGCTAGAATCATCTGAAGGGAGAAAACCTCAACGGAGAAAATGCCTCTGTAAGAAGCTGTAAGGCACTTTCTTTCTCTCTCTCTTTCTTCCCTTCCTTTATCCTTTTTTTCTTTCTTTCCTTTTTTCTTTTTACTTTCTTTATCTTTCTCTCTTTCTCTCTTTCTCTCTTTCTCTCTTTCTCTCTTCCTCTCTCTCTCTTTCTTTCTTTCTTTCTTTCTTCCTATTATGTTTCTGCTTGTTTGGTTTCCTTTTGTTTTGTTTTGTTTTTTGAGACAGGGTTTCTCTGTGTAGCAACCCTGAGTGTCCTGGAACTCACTTTTTTTTCTTTGTCTGCATGTATGCTTGCATAAGGGTATCATATCCCCTGGAACTGAAGTTACAGACAGTTGTAAGCTGCATGTGGGTGCTGGGAATTGAACCCAAGTTCTTTAGGAGTACAGTCAGTGTTCTTAACTGCTGAGCTATCTCTCTATTCCCCTAAGGGATTTTCTTAATTAGTGATTGATGGGGATGGCCCAGCCCATGGTGGGTGGTACCATCTCTGGGCTGGAGGTCTTGGATTCTATAAGAAAAAAGGCTGGGCAAGTAATGGAGAGCAAGCCATTAAGCAGCATTCCTCTATGGCGTCTACATCGGCTCCTGTCTCCAGGATCTTGGAATGTTTGAGTTCCTGTCCTTTCTTCTATGATGAACATTGCTGTGGAAGTGTAAGCTGAACAAACCCTTTCTCCTCAACCTGCTTTCTGCTCATGGTGTTTCATTGCAGCAACAGAAACTTTAACGGAGACAACGTGTATAGCACATGAGGACACACATGAGAAGCAAACTCATTCCATTTCCTCGAGAGTCCTTTAACTAAGCTACATCTCCATCTTCCCAAAACCTTTTTTATTCAAAGTTGAAACCTAAAGTAATATAGGTCATAGAGATCCTGTCCTCTAAACCTAGGAGTATTCTACTCCCGTTCTCCCTCCTTTCCTCTTCTTCCTCCCCTCCCCCCACCTCTGGATCCAGTCCAGGCCCTCAAGTAAACTAGACAAGAGCTTTACCACTGAACTTTATCTCCATCCCAGTTCTTCCTAAGGCTCTATCATTATCACCATCATCACCACCATCACCACCACCATCATCATCATCATCTTCATCATCACCACCACCATCATCATCATCTTCATCATCATGATCATGATCATGATGATGATCATCATCATCATAATCATCATCAGTTCTCTATGCATTCAAAGGTGAAATGCTTGGGATGCCAGGTATCTTTAACTTCCCAGAACCATCTCCAGCTTTCTTAGGGCAAAGACTTATTTGTCTCTAGCATTCAGTCTGCATCCCACATATACTAGGTCCTCAGCAGTTGCTTTTTGGAAGAGTTCCTAGGACCCTCAGATTGCAGGTTGGGCCTCACTGATCCAGACACTAGTGTGAGCAGCCTCCATGTTAAATCTCTGATGGTCTCGATTCTAAAATTACACATATTCCTCCTTTTGTCATACTCCAGAGTTTCCAGAGTTTTGGGATATAGTGGATGAATAAAACAATCTTCCAAATTAGACAGAATCTCTGTTAGAGGGTTTTAAGGCAGGTTTTTAAAGGGAAACCAGGTGCTTTCACAGTCTCTGAGCCAGAGGATGCAGACATAAGCTCTCAGGACTCCCGCCTCCTGTCAGCATCACCGTCCGTGCAGACCATCGCTGGCAGAGACTGTAGAACATTTAGTCAGTTAAAATGCTGAGCGCCAGGTGTGGAGCACATGCGTCTAAACCTTACACTTGTTAGGCAGAGGCAGGATGAAGTGGACATTTCTGGTTTCTTTGGAGACTTAGTTGTGTTATGTGATTTTTTTTTCCTGGAAACAATGCTCTTGAATTGGTTTGCCTTGCAATGCTTTGCTGGTCTTCTCTGATCCATGCTTCTTATGACTTTGTAGAAAGAAATGCACTGGGTTTCTCGTGGTATTCTGGCTGCTTCTTGGTGCTTCTGCAGAATTGTGCAGATCGGCAGAGCCTTGCTGTTTCTTCTGGATTGAGCTGGTGCTACTTATTCGTATTTGGTGTTTGCCAATTGGACTGGACTCCTACTACTGATTCCTGTTTGATATTTTAGATTGTACTGCTGATATCCTGACAATGGAGATTGGAATTACCCCAAAGAACTACTTCTTAACTGGTCCACAACCCCCGTTTCCTATTAACCTTTCTTTTCCCCTGCCTTTAGTAGGTGGGCTGGAAGATAGGTTGAAGCATTTAAGAACCCTCATTAATGTAAGTTTTGGAAAATCTAAGCCTACAGTAGGATGATGACTGGAAGTTCAAGGCTAAACTGGTCCATATAGCAGGTTCTGGGCCAGACAAGGTTATATAGTAAAACCCAGAATGAAAACACCCAAGCCAACAAAAAGATTAAAAGACCAGACTTATTTAACTCTCCGTTTAAAAATGTGTTTGTTTGGATAGGGTTTTGTTTGTTTGTCCTTACACCTTGGGAATTATTTCCTTCATGAACCCCTTTCCTCTTTTCAGTTGAATGAGTTTTCTCTGAGATCCACAAATCTAACCTACGAAGTGGGGAAGGGAGCCAAGAACAAGCTGTGAAATGTGAGGAGGAACAGTGGGAGGATGAGCCCTGAAGTAGGAAGAACAGACAAGATGAACAGAGGAGATACTCAGGGTGGAAGAAACTAGGAGGGATTCCAGGTACCAGGCAGGCAGTGGCCATGAGAGTAAGCTATAGATTAGCCCATAGGAGGAAGGGAAATCTCCTATGATCAGGTGGGGGGCTTTGGGAGGCTAATTTAAAACTTAGATGAAGCCATGTGTGATGGCCTATATATGTCATCCCAGAACTTGGAAGGCAGAGGCAGGAGAATTGTGAGTTACAGGTCAGTCCGGAATATATAGACCCTGTCTCCAATAACAACAAAAAATAAATAATAAATAAACACGTGCTAGCTAGCTGGCCAAACACACACACAAACAATGTAGATGCGCCAAGCTGCACACTGAGGGCACAGATCCAACAAGTCTAAAGTGAGCTCATGAAGTTGTTTTTAAAATACAAGATTCTTCCATCTGATTACGGTGATACTCACCTGTAATCCTAGCACTTGGGAGGTGTAGGCAGGAGAATCAGGAATTCAAGGCTAACCTAAACAGAGTTTTAGGCCAGCCTTGGGTACATGAGATCGTGTCTCAATAAATAAATGAAATGTACAAGCATTCTCAGGCCTTACCCTGACTTTAGAGTCCAGTGTTAATGATCTGTTTGCAGGACAGTGGAATCCTGGGGACAGCAGAACCTACTTGTCAGGGAACGCAGTGGGCCTTACACTTCAGCATAGCAAAAAGATGCCCAGGCATCTGTGATTATCCATTTGTGAGAATTGTATCCTTAGATTTCTCCTGATACCTTTTAAAAACAGAGTCTCATTATTTAGCCCAGGCTGGCCTTCAACTTGAGATCTTCTTGCTTCTCCTGAGCGCTGGTGTCACAGATCAGCCATACTCTCAGATTCCTTGTGCTTTGGTTGACAGTCATGTGTCTGACCATGAAGATATGGAGGAAGTCCCGGAGAAGGGAGCTTCAGGCTTCCAAGGAAATTGTTCTTGTGATTCAGATGACAACAAGATACACCAAGAGTACAGGCTCTGAAGCCATAATACTGAGCCTGGTATCTCAGCTAGTTACACAGATGTAACACAGGTAAGTACAGAATACACGGTAAGATCCAGCACTGTGTTGTACCTGGTGGTCCAAATGCTACCTCCAGCACTGACTAACCAGCACTGGGCACTGCTGAGCCTTTTCCATTTTGTGTTCCTCTGTAAAACTGGAAAAACGCCATGAGAGTAAATGAGTTAACACCTGATCCATGATTAGGATCCTGGTTCATATTCTGGCGATCTGAGGTTTTCATCACAATATGCTCTATGGTGCAATGGTTCTCAATCTTCCCTTAAATATAGTTCCCATGCTGTGGTGACCCCCAAACACAAAATTATTTTTGTTGCTACTTTTGTTGCATAACTGTAATTTTGCTACTGTTATGAATCACAGTGTAAATATCTGATACATGGGATATCTTATAGGTGACCCCTGTGAAAGAGTTGTTTGACCCCCAAAGGGATTGTGACCCACAGGTTGAGAACTGCTGCTCAGACAAAAGTTCTTGAACTAGCAGCAATGTTTTGTGTAGGCTGGTGCCCCCTTTCTCTATGGACCAGTGAGATTCACAGGGTGGAAAAGTGCTAACTATGTCACAAATTCTAGTTGCCCTTCTTGACCTATCCAGGCAATGACCCTTTGTATCACCTAGTAAGAATCAGCCATTCCCAGCAAATGTCATGTGACACAGCAGAAACTGATAGTCAATCATCTGTACCTCTCCTGGGTGTTACCCAAAAGGACTTCTTGTCAGCAATCCTCAGAGATACTTGCACATTGGTGGTTTTTGCAGCAATAGTCACACTAAGTAAATTATAGAACCAGGATAGGTGCCCATCAACAGAGAGATGCCTTCGTTATGTCTCTATTGCTGTGATAAGACACCATGACCACAGGCAGCTTGGAGAGGGAGGATTTATTTCAACTTACAGTTTCACATCACTGTCCATCATCAAACAAAGTCGGGGCAGGAACTCAAGACCAGAATCAGAAGTCAGGCACTAAAATGGGAGCCGTGGAAGAATGCTCCTAATTGGCTTGCTTCTCGTGGCTTGCTCAGCCTGCTTTCTTACACACCCCAGACCGCATGCCACCTGCAGTGGGATGGGCCCTCCCATGTCAATCATTAATCAAGACAATACCCCCACAGTCTTGCCCGTGGACCAATCTTATGGAGGGAGTTTCTCACTTGAGGTTCCCTCTTTTCAGATGACCCTGTTTGTGCCAAGTTAACAACAACAACAACAACAAACTAACCAGGATCAATGAATAAGGAAAAATGTTCACATACACAATAGTTTTTTTTTTTAATAAAGAATTAAGTCATGTTGCTTGTAAGAAAATGCAACTAGCAATGATTATAAATGAACTAAACCAGATTCAGAAAGGCAAGTAGTGTGTGCCTTATCTCATTTGTGATTCTCACAGATAGAAACATATATTTATGTGCGGCATTTAAGGAGAAATGATCCTGGGTAAGTGACAGAGGGGAATAAGCAGAAGGTGGAGGGCAGGAAGAACATGCTCAACATACAGCTTATGCCTGTAGAAAGACTTATAAATACAAACCTAGAAAGAACCCAGGAAAGCCGGAGACATGGCTCAGTATGTACTGCTCTTGCAGAAGACCCAAGTTCAATTCCCAGTTCCCACATTGGGTAGCTTGCACCTGCAAGTAACTCCAGTTCCAGGGGCTCTGGTGCCCCTTTCTGACCTCTGCAGACACCTACACTCATGTGCACAAACCCACCCACAGATAATTTGAAATAAAATGAATCTTAAGTGGGGAGGAGAGGAAGGCAAGATGGCTCTTGTTGATTAGGCCTGAGTTCAATCCCCAGAACCTATGAAATGGAGGAGAGAGAAAATGGATTCTGACATCCATTAACATGCAAAGGCGCATATGCACTCACACATCTCTCTCCCTCCTCTCTCTCTTCTCTCTCTCTCTCTCTCTCTCTCTCTCTCTCTCTCTCACACACACACACACACACACACACACACACACACACACACGAAATATAATAAGTAATAGTAACAGTAAGACAAAGTTTTAAAGAGAACCCAGTGGGGGAAAGTATAAAAAAACTTGCTTGAAAAAAATACACACTGAAAGTTAAGTATCTAACACTTTAGGATGACCTAATTCTTCCATCATATGCACGAGTTACAGAGAAAGTGACCCAGCTACTTGGGGCAAGTGACTAATTACCCTACTGGACCTCAGGGAGAAGCACGTTGAATCAGGAAATATAAGATTATTCTCTCTCTTCTCAGAGTAGGAGTCTCCTGGCTCCTGTGATGTGCGCTTTGTCCATTAGGAGCACTTCCCAACAGTGCTGGAAGGAGGGGGGCATCTTTGCTCCCTGGAAAGCCTTGTAACATTAAACTGGATTACGGGGCATTCTTACCCCTAAAGCCCTGAGAACACCGTCGGGAACACGGAGGAAAAGACAACGGAGAGGTGCTGCCTGCCATGCTACACACATTTCTTAAGTCCCTAATCTTCAAATAAACAGCTTTGCTCTTTCATCTTCTCCGGATGACACCTCCTTTGTTAAAGCTGTCAAACTCTGTGAAACCTTAAGCCTGACTGGCTACATTAGCGGGTATGTTGGGGTGGGGGTGGCGGGTGCTGACCTGGCTGGGTCACAGCTTCCTGTGCACAGGACCAGCTCAGCTTGGCAGCATTAGCATGGGATCCTTTATGCCCTTGTTCCTATCCACTCCATCTGAGTGGACTAGGATGAGGCCTATCACGGAGCCTTGACGTAAAGAGCCAGCTAGTCTCTGTCACTTATTGCAAGCGTACTGCCTGACCTTGGGAATGTTGTGAGGGTTTTTGCTTTTTTAAACTTCTCTGGACCTTCGGTGTCCTCATTTGTAAAAACAAGACACTCAGTGAAGCCATCTCCTACATGCTTGTGGGATGAAATGCAAAGGGTTAATGCTTGTACAGCCCTGAGAACAATGCCTGCGTTTAGGGAGAAAGCCTGATAAATACTAGCTGTATTTTAGAGTGGGCTTTGACAAGGAAGTTGTGGTTAGGAAGGCAGCTTTGAGTAGGTTGCTTAATGTGTCTGTGGGTCAGCATTTTTTAAGTCTAAATTATAATGAGAACAATGGGGCTCCCTTATTAGGAAGATGAGAAAGGGACAGAGAGGGATAAAAGGGAACAATAATATTTTTTGTGTGGCCATGAGGAGTTCTATAAAGCTTTCCCTGAGAATAATATTTCCTGGGAAGTCAAACTGTTATACTGTGGGGTGGCAGCAGGTTCTATGTGCACTGCAGGCCCCCCACAGTAGGTCAGAATAAAAGAAACAGTGTTAGATCTTAGGAAATATGACTGAGGACCCAACAGGGTAAACCCAAGCTGCCTTGGGGATGCAAACAGTACTTTATGATCAATTAGTTGCTGTCATCGGAGACTTAAGATTTCAGCTTCTCTTTCAAAAATCAAACCATGAGATAACCAAATCCAGGCCAGGCAAGCCGGGCTGGGTCAAAGTGCTAACCATCGCCGCCTCGCCTGGTCCCCACGACCCACCGTTTGTCCACAGACCTGATCCCACCCTTCCTTTCACTGACGGGGGACATGGAAGGATCCAGTTTTCCCTCTGCTTGGCCAGCGGCCCTTCCTTTACGCTAAAAGTTCCCAAACTGAAGCAGGCCTGGCCTCAGGATTGCTGTGGCTGGGCCCACTCCCAGTTTCTGGTTCTGTAGGTGGCATGTCTAAGGAGTTCCAGGAAAGGAGCTGGGTGCACTCTGAGATTCGTTGTTTTGCTTTAAATCCCTTTCTATTTGGACTCATCCTGGTGTTCAGCTAGTGCTCAGCTAGTGCTCAGCTAGGGATGACTTTCCTCCTGTTGACTGTGCCCCAGGTGGCCAGAGTCCTCCTCTTCCTCCTCTTCCTCCTCTTCCTCCTCTTCCTCCTCTTCCTCCTCTTCCTCCT
>NW_021604591.1:14963588-14980876 GCF_004785775.1 Grammomys surdaster
CTCTTCCTCCTCTTCCTCCTCTTCCTCCTCTTCCTCCTCTTCCTCCTTCCTCCCTCTTCTCTCCACTCTCCTTCATCCTCCCCCTACTTTCTTCTCTCCTCTATCTCCTTTTCCTCTTGTCTCCTTTCCCCCTCTTGCTTCTCCTTTTTTCTTTTTTGTTTTTTTTGTTGTTGTTGTTGTTTTGTTTTGAAACAGGATTTCATTGTGTAGCCCAGGCTAGCCTGGAATTCACCATTTTACTCCCTCAACCTTGAGTGCTGGGATTACAGGTGTGGGAAATCAGGCCATCCATTTTATTTTATTCTCTTACCACAACACTAGTTTTTTCCTGTTTTGGTGGTGGTGATAATTGATTTTGTTTTTGTTTTTTAACTGCAGGAGCAGCTATTGCCCTAACCCCATAATCCTCCCCTCATCCCCGTGTCTAAAGGTTTCCCTTTCCTAAGGCCCAGCTTGTCCAGCAACTCGGAAACAGGGACATGCCCAGAAACGCATAGCCCTATCCACTGAATGCAATAATTCACCATCTTTTGAGACCGTCTAGCCTCCTACAATGGGGTGGGGAGAATAGTTCCAGAACTTTCTAAGTAGTAATGAGGGCTCAGCAGTTCATCCTGAAAGCTTTTGCACACGGAGTACCAGAGTCTTCACAGATATTTGCATCTAAGTAATCACAGTCTACTCCGTGGTCCTTCGTTATTGTGTATCTTTCTTGAACACCTTCTGTGGCCAGGTGCCCAGGAGCGCCTTGGGGCCGCCGGTACCTGTTGTCATAGGCTCCCGCAGCCTTCCCAGAGCAGCAAGGATGTAAAGCCTGCAGCTGCGGAGAAAAACAAGGCAGCCGAGGTCTTTAGGAGAGCGTTTTTAAAAAGAAATCATAGAGAGATCCAGAAAGGCTGGGGTCGGCGCCGCCCCTCCCTCCCTCCCTCCCTCCCTCCCTCCCTCCCTCCCTCCCCCCCACCCCGCGCGGGCGCGCGCTCGTGAGCCGGGGCCTTTGATGTCAGCCACCCGCGTGGCCCGCAGCGCCGGCCAAGTTTCCCGGGATCCAGCTGCTCCTGCCCAGCCTCCCTGCCCGCGATCCACAGCTGCCTCCTGCCCCCAGGCTCGCCCGATTAAGGTTTAGCACCTGGGAAGGCCCCAACCTGGCTTGCAGAGTCTCTGTCCCCCAGGTGTTTCAGGAGCGCCTGGGGGTGTCTGGGTCACGGGGAAGCCCCTAGGGAACTCTGACAACCAGGTCTAGCTACCACTTCCTTTCTGGGAAGGAGAGGAGATGGGTGCTGTTATTAGGAACTTGTCACCTTCTTACTGGATCTCTATAGAGTCACCACCAACGGGAGGCGTGTATATCTTGAGCCCTGTATGTTCCTGCGGTTTAACAAAGTCATTGGCGGAGCTGGATTCTTACGTCCTCCATTCTTGTTCCAGGTCTGCCTACCAAAGGGGAAAGTGGCCGCGTCTAAGTCCCAGGACCCCTACTTGCCACAACCGATTGCTGTTGGGTATGGGGAATGGGGAATCCTGCAAATAGGAACCTGTGCTCCCAGATGGGTCTTACCTTTATCTAGGTTTAGTATAATAACAATGGCTGGTGCTAAGCCCTCACTATTCCCCAGACAAGACACTGTGGGCTTGACTTGCTCTCATAGAATCCTACCAGCCCTGTCAGAGAGGCACTGTACAGGTAAGAAACTAAGACAGAAGCATTGAGTGGTAGGAAGAGATTCAAATCCAAGTAGGCTGATTCTGAAACCTGCGCTTCAACCCCTATAATTGATAAGGCTCAAACTTTTGCCTGCAGAGGGGTAGCAGGAGTAGGGGCTCCTCCTCGCTCATAAGAGAGGGTCCTTTTCATGCCTTACCCCAGTTTAAGGGACTGGAGCATAGGAAGGAGCCAAGATCTGGAGGCCTTTGCTCATTCTGGTCTTGGGTGACCTCCCTGTCTCTTCACCACTAGCTTGGCCCCGTGGTCAGCAACTTGAAGGATGAACCCACAAGAATGAAATATTGTACCTACTTGTGATTTAGCTTTGCATTTAAGCAAATAAAAAATTAGTAAATAAAAAAGGAAATAAATTTGAAAATTATTTGTCTTTATAAAAATGAACAGGCAGGTGTAATGTATATGCCCTTGATCCCAGCTATTGGGAGACAGAGGCAGGTGGATTTCTGTGAATTCCAAGCCAGCCTCATTTACAAAGTGAGTTCCAGGACAGCCAGGGCTGTTATACCAGGGAAAAAAAAAAGGAGGAAGAAGAAGAAGGAGGAAGAGGAGGAGGAGGAGGAGGAGGAGGAGGAGGAAAGGAAGGAAGGAAGGAAGGAAGGAAGGAAGGAAGGAAGGAAGGAAGGAAGGAAGAAAGGAAGAGAGAGAAAGAATTAATACTGTTGTGGGGGAAGAGGTTGAGAAGGAATGAGGAGAGTTTGCCTAGAGAGATAGCTAGGAGAGTTTCATTAGGCATTGAATAAAATAGTAAAGTTGGGTTTCTTCCTCTTTTTTTAAGGGTACATTTAATGCCAAATAATCAAAAGTTCTCAGGCCTATCTTAATTCCCAAATACTTGGGTTTTGTGTGTTCATTAGTCATAGGAATATCTTTACCAAGTTGCTGTCTGAGCCTAGGTATTGTCACTTGGACTCTTCGTAGTTGCAGGCCACAGGATATTTGCCTGTTGGTTTTTGTGTCTGTCATAGTTGGGGGTTCCATTGCTGTGAAGAGACCATGGCCATGGCAACTCTTATAAAGGACAACATTTAATTGGGGGAAACAATTAATATAGTCATTTATTAAAAATAAAATGAAAACAATACAGTTCAGAGAGTTAGTTCATTACTGTCATGGTGGGAAACATGGTTGCATGTGGGCAGACATGGTGCTGGAGAAGGAGCTGAGAGTTCTACATCTGGATCTGAAGGCAGCAGGAACACAGAGAGACACTGGAACTGGCTTGAGCATCTGAAACCTCAAAGCCCACCCCCACTGACACACTTCTTCCAAAAAGGCCACACCTTCTCCTGAGAGGCCACGCCTCCTATTACTACCAGTCCTTATGAGCCTATGGGGATCATTTTCATTCAATCCACCAATGTCCCACTTTTTGACAAAAATGACCATTTCTAGTTTCAGAGGTACTCACAGACTAGGTGTGGTACATGCCTTTAATCCCATGACGTGGCATGGAAAGAAAGGCTGGTGGATCTCTGTGGATTCACGGTCCTACTGATTTACATAGTTCCATATCAGCCAGGGCTACATAGTAAAACTCTCCCTAAAAAGGGAGTCAGGGACAGTGTGGCTAGAGAGATGGCTGAGTGGTTAGCAGGACTTGCTGCTCTTCCAGAGGAGTGGGTTTTGATTCCTAGTAACTTACATGACACCTCTCTACTGTTTGTACTCCAGTCCCAGGGCATCTGACACTCTCTTCTGCCTTGTCTGGGCACCAGGCAAACACATCGTACACAGACACACCTGCAGACAAAAGACCTGTACATGTAAATAAAAATTTTTAAATGTTTTAAATCTACCACGACAAATATCAGTTCTCTCAGTTTCATGTCTATCATCTGGGGCTTATTATATAATTTACTGGGTTCCAAAGGCCTAGCTAGCCCCACACCTCCGGCTCTGCTGCCTGAAGCAATCATAGCTTCTTAGGCCATCTCCACTCTACATAGGCCTCCCTTCTTGGCAGATGTCTCAGAGTCCTGGCATCTCCAATACATACAGTGTCCACTAAAATGTACACTTTACCTTAAGAACATCACTATTGGCCTCCCAGGACCCCTCTGCAAGGATTCCAAACCTACAACACACTGTCTTTTAAACCATAACTTTTCCCCTTGTCTCCAACATCTCATGCTAATATCATAAAACAAAACACAGTGCAACTTTTGAAAGTCCTTTCATCTTTAAAAATTCTAATACCTTAAAAACCCAATGTCCCTAGGGCTGGAAAGATAGCTCAGTGGTTAAGAGCACTTGTTCTTGCAGAGGCCTGAGTTTCAGTTCTGAGCACCCATGTGATGGCTCATAACCATCCATAACTCTAGCTCCAGGGGACCCAAAAGAACAAAATGCTTATAATCCTTGTACATGGTTAGCTGAGATAAAAGAATTGTTAGGAGTTTTAGACCAGCTTCTCAAAAAATGGAAAAGAAAAAGAGTTTTAAGAATTACAATGAAATTTTACTAATCACTCAATAAAAAAAAAAGTCAAAATACCAAATGTCAGGATATTAAGCAAATGAGATTCTTGTATTTCAAGGGTAGGATTGTCAATGCCCCTATAGAAAACTGTTGATTATCTATAAGATTAAGCATGTATATATCCTTGGCCCAGCAATTTATTCTTATGTATTATCATTAGAGAAACACAAGAAAACGTCCACTTACAGACTTGTATATCAATGTTCACAGCTGTTTCACTCATGTCCTAGCTAATCTTGGTTAACTACATCTGGAATCAACCAAAACCCAAGCTGATGGGCATGGCTGTGAAAGGTTTTCTTTTTTTTAATTTTTTTAAATTTATTTTTTAAATGTTAATCAAAGGCTTTATAAGTTCGGTAATGCTCAATAACAAGATAACCATACAATCAGAAGTGTAACCCAATACCCAACCTAGATATACCAACTATGTTTGACTGGCAGAGACAGTCTCCATGTCCATCCCCCCCCATCTTCTAGCTCCTCCTCCTCTTTTTGCTCCTCCTCTTTCTCTCCTTACTCCTCCCACCATTGCTCCTCCTTCATATCACCCTTCCTGTTAAGATAAAACTTTTCTCTCAAAATACAATTAGTGCATAACTATACCAATTTGTATCAGTAAGGTACAAGAAAGACTTAATACCCAGTCCATCATTATGTTGACTAACCAGAACCTCTGTCATCTCTCCTAACTAAAAGACTTAGTTCTGAACCTGGCTTTTTTTTCTTGGCTTTACAATGAATGTCAGCTGAAAACCATCCTCTCAAGTCTTTTTCCTCAAAGTAAATAGCCTGGGATTGGCTATGAGACTGTAAGTCTTCAACCCTGTCAGAAATCCAGAATGACTTAATTAACTGAAATTATGGGAAGCACAAAGCATAGCTTCTAAAACTTAGCCAATTTATAGAGACCACTGAATGCCTGGACAGTCCCTATCCTACAAAACGTTGGAGCATCTGATCTTCAGCCTTCTGGCCCAGGATCATCTGACAGACCTAGTGATGCAGAATTATTAAGGACTGATTACTCTGTCTTGGCAGATATAATCAGTCAACTATTTCACAAGCATGTCCTTTTCAGGACAGTAATTTGTCTGTAGATCAAAAGAGGCAATTCTTGCCTAGTGGGTGTCTCATCACAACTGGAGTAACTCCAAAGATGCTCAATTTCTTCTTAGAATCCAAGACAGGAAGCTGTCAGGAGCAGATATGTCTCTAATAAAAATGAACCTTAATGCAGAAATGTTTGTAACATCAATTCTATGGACTTCTGATGTTTTGAAAACCAACTGTCAATGTAAGGCAATCTGGACTGTTGTCTGTTAACTCCTCTCAGATATTTCTAAATAAAATATAGAAAGCACCCTAACAATAAACTCAGAGCCATGAATTTGCTATAAGCCCTTAGCTCACAGGCTAACTATCTCAAATCAGTTTAAAAAAGTTAAAGAAGGACTGGGCCTAAGCATTGTATTCCTAAATGTGTTATACAGGCACAATGCTTATGAGAGTAACAATATTAATCTCACTTCTATATCAATAAGAAACTCATACCCTCCTTTCCGGTGGTGATAACCTCCCTACAAGAACATGCCTCTCGCAAAGGATCTCCTTCATCCCTCTCCAGAGGAGGAGAAGAGGAAACACAAGAAAAAGTGCCTGGTGTAGAGCCCTAATTCCTACTTTATGGATGTGAAATGCCCAGGATGCTTTAAAATCACCACAGTCTTTAGCCATGCACAAACGGTAGTCTTGTGTGTTGGCTGCTCCACTGTCCTCTGTCAGCCTATAGGCGGAAAAGCAAGGCTGACAGAAGGATGCTCCTTCAGGAGGAAGCAGCACTGAAAGCCCCTGATTGAAGATGAGTGGAAACCTTCCCAATAAACACATTTTGGATATATATATATATATATATAAAAAGAAGAAGAAAAGAAACTCATACCAATGAAAACCTTAAATTTGAAATCAAAGTAAATTTTGTACCATTTAAGAAATTATAACTTCAGCTTAATAGCAATTATACAGGTTTCTACCAATACGTTATGGCTATGCAATAAATCTTAGCTATTCCTCCCTGTTCCAACAAAACCACGACTTTTCCCTAGAAAGACAGCCCAATATTAACCACCTCAGCCCCCAAGCTCAGGGAATAGGGGTGCCGACTCTTCATTAACTTCTTCAAGCTGATACGGGGCGTTGAGATATTAGAAGAGGGGCGGGGGAAAGAGTAAATTGATAAGCCTCTGACAACTGTGTCTTTAGTGAAAGGTTTTCTTAACCTGATTATTTGAAGCCATAAGACCTATCCTAAATGTGGGTATGACTCTTGGTGGCAACCCAGATGAAAGGAACATGGAAGAAGGAAAGTTCACTTTTTGCTGCTTGTTCTCACCCTTACTGGCAAGTCCGTCTGTCCTGTTGCTAAGGCATTCCTTCACTAATATTATAACCAACTTATATGAGATTCTAGTATAGACTGAAGACCAACAGCTCTCCAGGAATTCTCTAGGCCTTTAGCATCAGATTGGGACTCCAGAGATAACCAGTTTCATGGACTGAATAATTACTGGATTTCCAATCTTTTCATCATCACTCAGCCACTGTTGGACTACCCACCCGGACCACATTCTGTAAGCCAATCAAATAAATCCTCTGTGTCTGTGTGTGTTTGTAAGATAGATGAATATATATAATGAATATATACATATATGTGTATGTATATTTAGTCTATCAGTTCTGTTTGTTAGAGCACTGTGGATATTCCATATATATATATATATAACCCAGAAATAACTCAAGTAGGTATTTTGATAGCAAATTTCACTGTATCCACAAAATGGAATCTCATTAATAAAAAGGAGAGGACTTATGCATGTACATAATAAAACGATGAATCAAAACTATTAGGCTGAAGAAAGTTGTCACACAACAAAAACATGCATACTATATGATTTTATTTATATGAAACCTCAAAAAAGAGAATTCTCCAAAGCAAACCTGTGATGAGTGGGATGGCTAGAGACACTGTATGAGTAAAATTTTGGTGTATACACACATATGTACACCCTATATACATACATACCCACACACATATATACATATATATGCATGTGTGCATATATAAAGGTATACATTTATGTACGTATAAAGATTTTACTTATTTTTTTTGTGTGTGTGTATTTTCTATGGGTGTTCAGTTGCCCACAGAAGCCAGAAAAAAGTATGAGATTCCCCTGGAATTGGGGATACCCGTAGTTGTGAGCCACCTAATGTGGATGTGGAAAACAAATATCAAATTTTCTGGAAGAACGGTAAGTACTCTCACTGAGCCATTTCTCCAGCCCAGGTTAGTATATTATTTGAAGAAATTAGTTACATTTATCTATTTATGTGCAGTGTGTGTGTGTGTGTGTGTGTGTGTGTGCAGGTGGCACACAGGTACCATAGCATACATGTGGAAGTCAGAGGAAAATGTTTGGGACATTGTCTCTCCCTCCCATGTTGATCTTAGGGATCAAACTCTGGTCTTCAGGCTTGGTGACAAGAGACAGCTTACTCCACAGCTGTCTTCCGACATCTACTTGCACATCGTGTGCATTTATTCTCCCGCATCATGTCATACATATACACAAAATAATTTTTTAAAAGGAAGAAGAAAAGAAGAAAGAATAACAACAAAAAGAAAAAATACCATTGAAATTTCTTTTAAATTAATACATACCTCAGCTAATTTTCTATTGCTGTGACCAATATCTGAGTTGATCACATTTTAAGCATCCTTTTTCATATGTACGTTGGTTTGACTGAGGAACGTCCCCGATAGGCTCATCAGTTCCCAGTTGGTAGAACTGTCTGGGGAGTTCAGTGGATCCTTAAGCCTTTCTGGACAAGCAGGTCGTTGGGGGCGGATTTTGAGGGTTTATAGCATCGCCCCACTTCCTGATGGTTCTCTCTGCTTCCTGTGTGTTGTGTGATCAGCCAGCATCCTGTTCCTGCCACCCTGCCTTCCCTCCCCTGCTTAATGTCCTCTGACCTCCTGGAACCATAAGCTAAAATAACACTACTTAAGTTCCTTAGTGGAGGATAGTTATACTACCAGAAAAGTGACCAATACACCAATTAATCAATTGATCTGTTTTTGCGGTGTTGGGAATTGAACCCAGAATTTTGCACATACTAGGCAAGTACTCTACCCCCAGCTACAGCATCGTCAGCCAGGTATGCCGACTCTTTAGCTGCATTGCTTGTGTTATTACCTTGCCTGTTTGCTTTTTAAGCTTTTACTATGTTTGACAGTGTAGCACAGGCTGTCCCTGAACTCATGGTGTCCTCCCCAAGTGGTAGGATTACAGGCATATACAATCATACACGCCATTGTACCTGTTGCCTTCTTATTAATGGTCTGGAGATGCAGCCTTTTGCTGGACTCTTACATACAGCATAACAAGTTCAATGGGTGTGAGAGATGATTAGGAAAGGAAGTGTCTTTGAAGGTTCCTGGGGTCGGAAAGATGGCTCAGAGGGCTCAGATTCAGTTCCCAGCACCTACATCAGATGGCTTACAGCTGCCTATAACTCCAGCACCAAGGGATCTGAAACCTCTGGTCTTTGAGAACACAGCTCTCATGTTCAGATCCCCACACCCAGACAAACAGGTACTTTGAGAAATGAGCATATCTGTAAAGGGATTTGATTGGCACTGGAAAAGTTTGGTTTTCTTAAACAGGATGTCATTTAGCCCAGGCTGGCTTTAAAATCTCTATGTAGGGGCTAGAAAAATGGCTCAGCAGTTAAGAACACTGTTTCTACTCCCAGAGGACCTGGGTTTCATTCCCAGCACCCACAATCTTCTGTAACTCCAGTTCCAAGGGTCAGACACTCACTTCTGGTCTCTGTTGTTACCAGGTACAAAATCAGTGCGCAGACATACATGCAGGTGAAATATCTCTATATGGAAACATAAAAATAAACAAATATTATTTATTTCAGGCTTGTGCCACCATGCGCAGTTTATGTTAGGCAAGTACATGTTAGGAAGGCTCTGTACCGGCAGAGATACACCCTTGGCCTGAGCTCACTTTTTTAATGGGCACTTGCCCGTCCCTCTGGGCTCCACCCATGGCCAAGTTCATTTCCCATGGCTGCTCAGGGTCTGTGATGATGACTGCGTCATCTCTGTGGGATACCTCGTCATCAGTACTCATGGGGACTTCGGCTGGATGTACCCTTCCAGTGGAAAGGGAAGACGCTGCCTGAGATTGGAGCTGGGCTGGGGGTAAAGCTGGGAAACCTGGGCTGAGACAGGTTTGAGAATTTGTTCACTGGGGATCTGACTGATATCAATAATCTCTGCTATGCAAATGAGCACAAAATTGTCTTGTCTAGACCAGAAGCCAGAACTCGGTGGGAGGCGGTGAAAGGGTGTGGTGCAGCGGGAGACAGAAGAATTCATTTCATCTGGGCCTGAACAGAATGAGATATTCATTCACCAGACCAGCTCCAAGGAGGCAGGCAACAACAGAGCCCAGGGGCTAGAAGGTTGCTAAGAGTCCAAGACCAAGGGCTTACAGCAACTGCCAGGCAAATGTGGCGTGGGAATTAGCTAGCAGGAAAAATTTCCACTTTATAAGTCTATTTTCAGGGTTGCTTTTTTTCTTCTTTCTTTCTTTCTTTTTTTTTTTTTTTTTTTTTTTTGGTTTTCGAGACAGGGTTTCTCTGTGTAGTCCTGGCTGTCCTGGAACTCACTCTGTAGACCAGGCTGGCCTCGAACTCAGAAATCCGCCTGCCTCTGCCTCCCAAGTGCTGGGATTAAAGGCGTGCACCACTACCACCCGGCATGGGTTGCTTTTTTTAAAAAACAGGGTCTCATTATATAGCCCAGGCTAGCCTGAAAGTCAGGACCCCCCACCTTCTAAGTGTGTGCTGTCATATTTGGCCATTGAATATTTTCTATTTCTATGTCTATTTAATTGAACTTGAAGTAGGTCTCTGGCTTTTATCCTATTCTTCCCTCCTCTGACCAACTTCCCATTTTCCTAGAGGACTGTTTGGTCTGCCCAACCCCCACCCTTGCAGAGTCTGAGCCTAGGCTGTTCATCATCCCAACCTGGGCAGACAGGGAAAAGGTCCAGAAACTCCGTTATGCACATTTGCATCAGCATCAGTATCACCTCTGCTAGCTTACTTGAGGACATGCTCTTCCTATTGGAAGCTGGGAGGTAGCTAGGTTGGCAGAACGCTTGCCTGGAATGTATAAAGCCCTGGGTTGGATCCCTAGCTCCACATAAGCTAGGCACGCTGAATGAACGGAGCATGTTAGTACACGTTTGTAATCCTAGCACTCACGAGGCAGGAGGATTAAAAGTTCAAGTTTATTCTCACTACATAGCATGTTTGAAGCCAGCCTGGGCTACATGAGACCCTGTCACAAACAAAAAAAAAAAGCCCCCAAACCCACAAGGCCCCATCCTGTTCATTCTGAGAAAAACCTTTATGTACAGTAAATGGCTCCAAGTTCCCACATGACCTGTGCCCAAACATAACCCCTCTTCTCTGGCTTCATCCCCCAGTACTTCCTGCTTTCTTCACACGATGCCAGTCTCACTACCTTCCCAGCATGCTCTACCTCAGGGCCTTTGCAATGGCTCATTCTTTCTGGACATTGTATGCTTAGCTTCCTTCCTTTAAATTCCCTTGTCAATGAAGCACACTGTTCCACCTCCACATAATACAAAATAAAGCCCCGCCCCACAACTTTCTGAAGCTTCTTGCCTTGTTTGACTTTTCTTTTCTGAATAGTAATGATCTGTGACACTATACAATTGACATATTAATTCTATCTCCTATTGTTATTCTGAATATAAGTGTCTTGAGGGTGGAGATCTTGGTTGTGTTCACCACTTTATTTCAGGTGCCTAGAGTGCTGTCTGGTATAAACAGGACTCAATAAATATTTTCAGTGCTATATAAAAAGCTCATCAAGAGGCAAATACCACACTTATCTGACAGGAATATAATGATCATGAAGGTGGTTTTCCAGGGTTAAGCATATTCATTGTGGTCTGGATGTGCTGACCCCTGCAATTTCCCCAAATGAGGGACATTTGACTTCACAATTTATGGCAATGGAAGACTCTGTTCAAGTTCTCTATGAGGATATAGGGGGAGGGGCAAATACAAGATGGCTCAGTGGGTAAAAGTGCTTCCTGCCAAGCCTAATGACCTGAGTTCGAAGGCCAGGACCCACGTGATGGAAGATAAGAACTGACCTCTACAAATTGTCTGAAATCCACATGTATGCTGTGGGATTTTTATAACACACACACAAATAAATGTAATAACAATTTAAATAAAAAATAAAAGAGATGAATGCAAACTGTATGTTGTGGTACTTTTTAAAAAAGATTTACTTATTTAGTGTATTTTATGTAGATAGGTGCTTTGTCTGCATGTGTGCCTGCATACCAAAAGAGGGCACCAGATCCCATTATAGATAGTTGTGAGTGACCATGTAGGTGCTGGGAATTGAACTCAGGAATTGTACTGCCTGGTTTTGTGTGTCAACTTGACGCAAGCTAGAGTTATCATAGAGAAAGGAGCCTCCCTTAAAAAAATACTTCCATGAGACCAGGCTGTAAGGCATTTCCTCAGTTAATGATCAAGTTGGGAGGGCTCCTTGTGGGTGGTGCCATCCCTGGGCTGGTAGTCCTGGGTTCTGTAAGAAAGCAAGCTGAGCAAGCCAAGGGAAGCAAGTCAGTAACATCCCTCCATGGCCTCTGCATCAGCTCCTGCTTCCTGACCTGCTTGAGTTCCAGTCCTGACTTCCTTTGGTGATGAACAGCAATGTGAACGTGTAAACTGAATAAACCCTGTCCTCCCCAACTTGCTTCTTGGTCATGATGCTTGTACAGGAATAGAAACCCTGACTAAGACAGGAATTATTCTTGGAATCTTCCAAGAATAGCCATTGCTCTTAATTGCTGAGCCATCTCTCCAGCCCAGCATTGAAGTACTTATAATTCCAAAGGAGTTTGGGAAAAATAGCAAGATCCTATATAAAAAATGTTTTTAGCAGAGTTTACTCTAGAAATGCTTTTGTGGTTTAAAAAAAATCTATCTATAATTTATTTTCAAGTCTTTGAAGTATTGTTTGGATGGCACTTCCAATGCAGGGGACTACGGAAGTCATACACTGTTGAGGTGTATTCACCATCACTTGAAATATAGTCCCTCTCTTGTGAGAAATCTGTCCATCCATTCTTCCTTCTATCCATTGATCTACCACTCACCCATCTACCCAATCAAGCATGCATTATGAACCACACATCCATTGTTTTGTTCTTCCTTTCATCCACCCATTCTCAGGTACTCATCCACCCACCCACCATCCCTCTATCTATCAGCCATTCCGTCCATCCATTCTTCCATCTACCAGTCATTCCATCCACCCATCAGTCATCCACCCATCAGTCATCCATCCATCAATCATTCCATCCATCCATCCATCAATCAGTCCGTCCATCCATCAGTCATTCCATCCATCCATCAGTCATCCCATCATCTATCAGTCATCCATCCATCAATCATTCCATCCATCCATCCATCAATCAGTCCGTCCATCCATCAGTCATTCCATCCATCCATCAGTCATCCCATCATCTATCAGTCATCCATCCATCAGTCATTCCATCCATCCATCCATCAATCATTCCATCCATCCATCGTCATTCTATCCATCTACTCTTCCTTCCATCCATCCACCCACCCATCATTTATTCATCTACCCAATCTTTTTTTTTCATGTACTTTTCTTTACATTGGTCAGTTGTACTCTTTCTCCACATGCAACTATTCTGATATGTTAGATGTACATCCTTTTTTATATCTGCTCTTGTATAATATCAGAAATATATTTTGATATGTGCTTTTCAGTACATATTTCAGTCTGCTTCCATTTTCTCAGCATGACACGATCTAGCCATCTTGAGCTGAGTCTGTCTGGAGTACTGCCGCTCTAGTTATTTATTATAAATGTGTCTGACGCATGTCACCATTCTAGTTCCCTGGTGATGAATATCCCATTGCTTCCAACACTCGGAGCTTACAAGCAACCCCATTTGTGTGGGGGACAATTTTTAGGCCATAAACCCCAGATTGTTAGTTCTTTAGAATGGCCACATCAATGACACTGTCTCTAGCTGTACGTGACAATTCCGAAATCCACACTTCCACAGCCATACTTGGTTATTATCCAGATATCTCATTTTTTGTTAATGTAATATCAAAAGAGTGTTTTCTAGAGCTGATGCCTCAGTGGTTAAGAAGGCTGGCTGCTTTTCTAGAGAATCTAGGTTCAATTCTCAGCATCTACATGACCGATCATAACCATCTGTCACTCCAGTGCCAGGGAATCTAATGCCCTCTTATGGTCTCTGCAGGCACCACGCATGCAAGCAAGCAACCACCCATACACATAAAATGAAATAAAATAAAATAAAATATTAAAAGGTGTTTTCTGGTAATCTTTTTAATTTGCTCTTCTCTGATTATCATTATTTAACCTCGTGTCTGCTAGCATGTCCTCCTCCGTGCCTCTTTCTACCTCTTCATGGCTGTTACATGCATTTCTACTACAGTTGCAGTATTTTTCATGTTCTGCAGAGTTCCTTACGTCCTTTAGACAGTAATTGCTCACTCCTTAGACATTTGAAAATAGATTTGTCCAATCTGTTACTTGTCACTGTGCCCCTGATTTTCTTTAGCAAGCACAAAGCTCTCAATTTTTGTATCATTAGATTTATCAAAGGGGTTTTTGAGGGGGTTATAAGTTACTCTGCCTGATGCTGTGATAAGAGACCCTGAGAAACTAAACTTAAGAAAAGAAGGGTTTCTTTCTGCTTGCAGTCTTAAGGTACAGTTCATCACAAGGGGAAAAGGGATGGGGCCTGGAGCCTAAGGCAGCTGGTCACATCTTCAGTCAGGAAGCAGCAGGAGCTGAACATTTGGGTTCGGACCTTTCTCTCCTTTTTATTCAGTCTAGAACCCCTCTCCACCAACAGTGTATCCCACAAAGGATGGGTCTTCCCACCTGAGGTAACATGGTCTATATAATTCCTCACAAGTATGCCCAGAGGCTTGTCTCCTAGGTGACTCCAGATCCTATCAAGTTAACCACGAAGATTAACCATGATTAGCCATCATGAGCCATCATTAGCCATGATTAACCATGATTTACCATGTTTAGCCATGACAAGGGGCATTTTACTTGGCTTTACTTTTGTATTTGGAGGTTTCATGTTTTTAAAATATCTTTCATGGCTGGAACGATGCTCAGAGGTTAAGAACATCGGATGCTCTTCCAGGGAATCAAATCATGCCTGCTGTCTCAGCTACTCAGGATACAGAGGCAGCTGGATCAAAAGGTTAAAGTACGCCATGGCAACACAGTGAAACTGCCTAACAGAAAAGGAGAGGCAGGGTATGGCTCAGTTGTGGAGCACTTGCCTGAATTCGGCCCTTATTTCTGAAAAGTCTATCTCTATTTTCTGTTACAAACACTCTTGCTATCCACACTCCAATATTCAGTCTGATTGGAATCTTGCTTTATGTCTGGATTCTGGATTTTGTTTTATTCTTTCCTTAAATTAAGCCATGTCTTAATGTGCTGAGTAATCTCACTTTCCATTAACATGCCCTTAGGTTGGTTTGTCTAGGACTTTCCCGAAAGACCCTCAGTCCACTCTGTTCCCTTTCCCAACTCTTCTTAGTTAGGGTTACTGCTGCTGTGATGAAACACCATGACCCAAAAACAAGTCAGAGAAGAATGAGTTTATTTTACTTATACCTCCATAGAACAGTTCATCATAAAAGGCAGTAAGGGCAGGAACTCAAACAGGGCAAGAACCTGGAGGCAGGAGCTGATGCAGAGGCCTTGAAGGGGTGCTGCCTACTGGCTTGCTCCCCATAGTTTGCTCAACTTGCTTTCTTATAGAACCCTGCACCACCAGTCCAGAGATGATCCCACTAATGATGGGGCCTATCACTAAGAAAACACACTGCATGCCTGTCTACCTACACCCTGGGCCTCTCTCAATCGGGCTTTGTTCCTCTCAGATGACCCTAGCTTGTGTGTTAAATTGACGTAAAAGTAGCCAGCACACTGACAGTGTTTTTACTACTAAGCTATGTAGAATACTATCTCAATTCTTTTAAATTGAGACAACCCTGGCTGGCCTCAAACTCACAATAGATCTGCCTACCTCTGCCTCCCAAATACTGGGCTTAAAGATATTCATAAACAAGCCCAGTTTTCTAGTTTTTAAATGGAACCTGCCTGCTAGTGAGCTAGTACTTTCTTAACTTGTATTGGTTGGAATTACATTTAGTATGTGGATGAACTGGGGGATGCTGGCATCATTTACAGTATTGAGTCAACTATTCTAAGAGCATGAAATTTTCTTCCATACCAAGGATCATTTTCCCCTGTCTTCACTAGCAGTCATCAAGGTAAAATTATTTTCCATATCTGTGTTGGTTAGTTTTTTGTCAACTTAATACAAGTTCAGGGCATCTGAAATAGGGAACCTCCATTGAGAAAATGCCTCCTTCATATTGACCTGTGGACACATTTGTGGGACATTTTCTTGATTGATGTAGAAAGGCCCAGCCCACTATGGGCAATGTCAACCTGAGCGTGTGGAACTGGGTTGTATTTAAAAACAAACAAGAGCCAGCCAGTGGTCTCCATGGTCTCTGCTTCAGTTCCTGCTTTCAAGTTCCTGCTTGAGTTCCTGCCTTGGGTTTCTTCAATGATGAACTGTGATCACAATGTGTAAGATATTCAATATTGGCCCAATGTGATGTATCTTTAAAAGCAAATGTCTGGAAATTAAGAAGTCTTCTGTGGCCTGAAGACAAGGCTAGCCTCTTCTTTTAAGCACCTTGTTACAGAAGAAATGCTAAGGTTCAGAGAAGTGAAATCATCTTCCAAATGTTGCACAGCTTACAGGTAAAATCAGCACTCAGAGCTGCCTGATTTATAATGCTGCCCTCTGTTGGCAGATCTTGGGAAAACAGTAGTTCTGAAGCCCTCCATTCACTCCTCCACTCCCTTGGTGCCCATATAAAGCTGAATAAAGTTAAAATTAGTACATTTTACTTACCACTTATTCTGTGTTATTCATTCATTCATTCATTCATTCATTCAGTTTTTTGAAGACAGAGTATAACTATGTAGACTACTTTGGCCTCAAACTCTTAATCCATCTGGCTCAGTTACCATTATTGAACCTTTATTAAGTGCAGTAATTTCACCCCTTACCTCATTTAGTCACTACAACCACTCTTTATTTCAGACAGAAACTGAGACTCGGGCTGGGATATGTATAGGGCTATGTAGGCCTATAACTGCAACACTTGGGAGATAGAAGCAAGAGGATCACGGACTTAAGGCCAGCCAGAGCTGGATTAGACTTTCTCACCAAAACAAACAAACAAGGAGCCACCCAACGGAGGCAGAGGCAAGAGAATCTCACCAAATTTGAGGCAAGATTAGTCAACACATTGAATTCCAGGCCATCTTGGGCTATACAGCTATCTCAAAAACAGAAACAACAACAAAAATTAAAACAAAACAAAACAAAAGGAATGATTTGCAGAAAGGCTGGATATGTTCAAAGAACCAGAAGAGGTGCTGAGAGCAGGTGTAATGTTTATTTGTCTTGTGTGTGTGTTTGTGTGTATGTGTGTGTATGTGTGTGTGTGTGTGTGTTCATGCATGCATGTATGCTATCATAGGTACATAAGTCTAGGTGCACAATGTATGTCCAGATGCCTAAGGAGGTCAGAGCAAGGCTGATCCCATAAAAGTGGAATTACAGCCAGGCAATGGTGGCTCACGCCTTTAATCCCAGCACTTGGGAGGCAGAGGCAGGCGGATTTCTGAGTTCAAGGCCAGCCTGGTCTACAGAGTGAGTTCCAGGACAGCCAGGGCTACACAGAGAAACCCTGTCTCGGAAAAAAAACAAACCAAAAAAGAAAGAAAGAAAGAAAGAAAGAAAGAAAGAAAGAAAGAAAGAAAGAAAGAAAG
>NW_021604591.1:14980886-14986571 GCF_004785775.1 Grammomys surdaster
AAGAAAGAAAGAAAGAAAGAAAGAAAGAAAGAAAGAAAGAAAGAAAGTGGAATTACAGGCAGTTGTGAGCCACCTGCAGGCATGCACAGGTTCAAACTTGGGTCCTCTGCAGGAGCAGTAACGTCTTTAGTCACTGAGCCTTCTCTCCAGGTCCTAGTCATTCTTTCTTTCTTTCTTTCTTTCTTTCTTTCTTTCTTTCTTTCTTCTTTCAGTTACTACTGTACTTTATTGTGTTCAACCAAATCACCATGTTACAAAAATAGCGAGCTGCCATAATAAAAAAATAAGGCTCCTCTATCCAGCACCAGTTAGCATCACTTTACTTTCAAGCCTAGAAATGCCATAGACACATCCAAAGAACACGAGGGAGCAAAGGAACCACAGCTGATGTACTAACGGGACTACCTAGTGTCCAGATACCCTGTGGTATCACTCTCCTCCGCTTCTGGTGTTTCCTGCTCCTTAGGACTAAGCTGTATGCACTTAACAGACTGGTTGCACACTTGTATATAAACCAACTGAAGATGCAAATATTGCACAGGAGGTGCGAGCCTGTGGAGCCTCATTGAAATTGGTGTAGCAGCTCTGTCAGTGTAAAATGCTCTATGCCCCTTGTGTGTCTCACAGGATAATGTCACAGATCACTTTACCCTTGTGGCTGCTGGCATTATTATTGACTTCGTTTTCCCTGCCCACCCACCCCTAATAAACCACAGCCTTTATGATTTTGTTTCTTTGGTTTTGATCGCCTGAGGTTTGATTGGTCTAGTTCTTACAGTTTTGGTAGTTATGGTGGGTGCAGGGGTGGGGGTTTCTTCTACTTTTTCCTGACAGGTGCCAGGAGGGTCATTCAGAGTTTCCGGTTTACTTGTATCACTGTCCACTTTCTGGGCTTTGCCTCCTATCTGTTTGCTCTGTTGCTGCTCAGAGAAGAACTGCTGCGTGGACGGAAGAACCTCTGCTCTCTGCTTTGCCTTCATATCTTGTTCAGCCTTCAGTGAAGCCTGAGCCTGATTACCTAGTCATTCTTTCTAATTCACAGTGCTTACGTCATGATTGAACTGCAGGAAATATAGAACTCACTCTTAGGAGTGACTGTGCTGAATGAAATTAAATGTTACAACTTCTTTTGGTTTGTTTTCTGAGACAGTGTCTAGGTACCCTGATGGGGTGGAAGGCTCATTGTGTAAATCAGATTGGACTCAAACTTACAGTAATCCTCCTGCCTCCACCTCCCAAATGCTGGGATTACAGCCTCCTCTGCCTGGTTTATGCAGTGTAGGGATCAAGCCTAGGGCTTCATGAATATCAAGCAAGCAGTTCACTGACTAAGCTGTATCTGAGCCCTAGAAAAGTAACTTTTTCATGTATTTGAGTATGTACACATGTTCACGCAAACATACCAAAGCATGTGTGTGGACACTTCATGGACAATTTATACGAGTTAGTTTGTGCCTTTTACTTCCTGGGACCCAGAGATTGAACTGTGCTTTAGTGTGTGTTAGGCTTCAAGGCAAGAGCTGAAGAGGTGGCTCTGCAGTTAAGAACATTTGTTGTCCTTGCAGAGGACCCAGGTTCCATTCCCAGCACCTGGTTGAATTGTCCATAACTCCAGACCCAGGAGCTCCAACACCCTCTCCTAACCTCCAAGGGCAGCAAACACAAATGTGGTGCACAGACATTCATATGTACTTAAAATAAATCTTTTTTTTTTTAAAAGGCAAGCTCCTTTACCTGCTGAGCCATCTCACTAGACCCTGAGTGGTGTCACTTTGAAACCATATTTTTTCAATTAATCTATTTATGATGGCTTGGATATGGAGTGTTGTCACAAGCCCATGTGTTAAACATTTGGCCCCTAGCTACTGGCTCTAGTTTGGAAAGTTATGAAAACTTCAGGAGATGGGACCTAGTTAGAGAAGGTGAGTCAGAGACGACTTCTTGCCCCTGAGTTCATCCTGTCTTACTCTCTGCTTCTTGTACCTGACAAAATGGGGGGGGGGGATGTGTCTGCCATAGGCTCTCAAACTCAGGCGGCCAAACAACCCTCAGAAACTGTGAGCCAAAATCAGAATTCATCTATATTGTTCTCTTATATCTCAAAAGATATTTGGTCACAGTAAAGACAAAAAGGACTAATACATTGTGGATACCAATATTGATCAGTAGTCTTCATTCTTGTCTGGAGTTTAGTGGAGGCCATTAGGAAGATAACAAGGGTCCTGGAGATGCTGATCCATAAACTCCCACAGATCAGGACAGACTTGTGTGACGCCAAAGGTCTATCAACAATGCACGAGGGTAGGTTGCTTCCTTTGACCTAGATACTAGGTTAGCTCACTAAACTAGCCAATTCCAGTCTTTCCAAAGTCTAAAGACTAGGTCCAGGTGCAGGCTCTCCAGTGGGCTTCAACCACTGGCAGCTTTAGACGGATCAAAAGCAGTAAGCACTCAGGTTTATACTATTCGTCTGTCCTGAGGACCACTGAGCATCTGTAGATGGTCCCAGCTACATCACCTGGACGTTCTGCACAGATGCTGGAAATCCACGTCCCTGCTGCCTACACAAATCTGCTTGATGACTGCTCCCAGTGGGGAAGGGATTTGCCCCGCATGCTGGGTGGAAGTTTTCCTGCCAGAGAACCCTGGCATTAATTAAAGTCATTAATGAGGACAAAGGAACAGATAATTGCCCTTTTTAGGCCCCTTCTACCAGAAGTCTGGGCTGTAAAAAAGTGAGTCACTCAGAAGTCAACACTCCAGAAGGCTCTGCACTGGTAATTACTCCCAAATCAATGTCTGTTTGGCCCTCTGGAGTGACCAGCCATGTGGATGTGCCTGGGAATGAGGTGTTCCCCCAGGGTGTGGGACCAGTGTTAAAACTGGAAGGATCCCAGGCAAGTGAGGAATAGAGAACCACCCTACTTCTCTGCCTCCTCTGCGCAGTGGCTCTGTGTGGCCCTCCAACCTAAAAAGCCAAAGCAAAGATCGTCTGTCCTGACTTCCTGAGATGGTCTAATGCCTAATGAGTCGCTAATTTTTTTTCTTAAGGGGTGGTATGGGGTTGGGTTTTGAGACAGGGTTTCTCTGTGTAGCCCTAGCTGTCCTAGAACTCCCTCTGAAGGCCAGGCTGGCTCTGATTTCAGGGATCCATCTATCTCTGCCTCCCAAGTACTGGGATTAAAGATGTGTGCTATCACACCAAGCTACTAATTTTCTGGATCACAAGCCCTTTCACCAAAATCCTCCATGTAATAACACCAGGTACAGTTTATGGGGTGTTTAACACATGTCCACAAGGAACTATGGGAAAACCTTTTATTTTCTCCTATAAATTCTTCTGCTAATTCTAGGAGTTGAGGAATTTGTTAAACCGTTATTTGTTTATTTGGATATATAGATACTTCTATTTGTGCATGTGTGTATGTGGTACACTGTGCATGTGTGTATGTGGTACACTGTGCATGTGTGTATGTGGTACACTGTACATGTGTGTATGTGGTACACTGTGTATGTGTGAGCGTGGTACACTGTGTATGTGTGAGCGCACGTGCAGAAGCAGACATTGCTGTGTTTCTCAATCACCTCCCACCTTATGTTCCTTTCTTTTTTAGCAATTAATTTCTAATTAATTAATTAATTTGGTGTGGGTGTGTGTTGGCACACACCTTACGGTATTCGTAGAGATCTGAGGGCAACTTGTGGGAGTCAGGCTGCTCCTTCTCCCAGGTGGGTCCTGGGGATGTAATTCAAGTCATCAGACTTGGCAGCAAGCACTTTACCTGCTGAGCCATCCCACCAGCCTCCTCTCCACCTCATTTTTGAGATAGGGTCTCTCAGTGAACTTGCTAGGTTGCTAGGTTGGCTGTCCAGCAAGCCCAAGGGATTCTCTTGCCTGCCTTCCCAGCACTGGAAAAATGGTTTTTATGTGGGTTCTGGGAATCCAAACCAGGTTCTCATGTCTATAGGGCTCTTTACAAAACTGAGCCATCTCTCCACCCTGTGATAAACAGTTTCGTTCTTATTTTGTAAATGATGAAACTCAATCTAGATGAGCTTCACTATGGGCAAGTCAGGGTGTCACAGGACTGTAGCCATAGCGTACACTTGTACCACACCATTCTGCTCTCTAGGAGGACTGGCTTGCCAAGTGGGAGGTGCCTGACATGGTGAGTATCTTACAGCAATTGCAGGAATGCACACTTTCAGCCTTTTGATGTTATGTTCTAATTTTTCAAGAAGAAACTTCCTCTTTAGTCCAAAGCAAAACCTTAGAGGTTAGGAAATCAGAGCCAACGCGGGTGATGGTAGGTGGTGGTGCGTGCTTTTAATCCTAGCACTCAGGAGCTACACAGAGAAACCTTGTCTCAAAAACAAAACAAAACAAAATAATAATAGAGCCATGTCACAGTACCAGGTGGTCTATCTCAGACTCTACGATGCTGTAAAGCTATTCCTATGGTGCACAGTGGTGCCAGGCTGTGCTTTGGCGATCCCTGACTATGTGGTTGGAGATTGAAGGCTATCTACACTGGGAACTGTAGACCTAACCTCGGCTTCCTCAGAATCCCTCCCCAGCAGTCTCTGTGGCAGCTCCAGATATCCTTGCTTGCAGTAAACATGACCTTGGCCTTCAGCAGCCAACTTGACAATGGCATTTCTGTAAACACAATTGTGTTTTCAGTCTTCTGACTGAATCCTGTTACTCAGATCTAACAGGCAGCAGGTCTCTGTTTACCTGTAAACAGCAGCCCCACTCCCAGGCTGAGAGGTTAGGTGCTATTTGTTTTTATTACCTTACAGTAAGAGGAAAAGATGGTTTGTGACAGGCTGCTAAGTTTAGCCTCCCTCTCTCATGTGGAGAGAACACAATCTCTCCCTCTGTCTCCAGGTGCACACATAGATTCTAACCCCAGATGAAGAAAAGCAACCAGTGTTTCGTGGCCATGAAGCAGGTCTGGGTTAACACTGAAAAATCTGGAGGAAGTCGGCTAGAAATAATGTCAGGTGCCACATGGATTCCCTGCCTGTAGGTGGGGATTTGTAAGGAATTGGGTCTCTGGCCACTGCAGTAGTTGATTCTCTCATTGCTGTGATAGGATTCTGGACACAAGAAACTTAGAAGCGGTTCATTTGGTTCCAGGTCCAGTCCATCGTGGAAGGAAAGCACGCCTGCAAGAGCTTGAGGTGACTCACCACATTGCTTCCACAGTCAGGAAGCAGAGGCTAAGGTGTGTTTCTCCTTATGGTTCAACCCTCAGCTCCCAGGATGTTGTCACCACACTCAAGATGGGTCTTCTCTACTCCGTTAAACCTTTCTGGAAATGTCTTCCTAGACACAGCCAGACACATGTTTTCCTGGTGATTGTTTGTTTGTTTGTTTGTTTGTTTTTGAGACAGGGTTTCTCTGTATATCTGTGGCTGTCCTGGAACTCGCAGAGATCTTCCTGCCTCTGCCTGGAGAGTTCTATGACAACCCAGCTCCATGCTGATTCTTAATCCCATCAAGCCTCCCCCAGCCTTGCAGTTCCTGTGGTGTTCTGTGTTGTAGCCACTTGTAGTCAGAGAAGGACAGGCTTTTAACAAATTTGTGTATTTCTGTCTTGAAGTCTATCTGCAATACTTACATGGTTTGGGGTGGTTTGGTTTGGTTTGGTTTGGTTTGGTTTGGTTTGGTTTGGTTTG
>NW_021604591.1:14986581-15019668 GCF_004785775.1 Grammomys surdaster
TGGTTTGGTTTGGTTTGGTTTGGTTTGGTTTGGTTTGGTTTGGTTTGGTTTGGCGTATTTCTTTCTTTCCAGTTTAAATTTTCGCTACAGAGCTGCATTGCTTAGCAGGAAGATTAGCTTATAAAATCTGTGGCTACTTGGTTAAAAAGAAAGAAAGAAAAGTTTATAGTTACTGGGCTGGAGAGATGACTCAATGGTACTGAGAGCTGGCTGCTCTCACAGGGAATTAGATCAATTCTCAGCACGCACTCTGGGCAGTGCGAGATTCCAATAACCCCGGCTCTCAGGGAGCTGATGCTCTCTTCCGGGCACCCTCCGTGGGCACCCCCACATGTGTGACACATACACACACACAAATAAACATAAGTGTGGAGCTATTAAATATAAACTTTAGCTTTCACTAGCTCTGATGATGGCAAACACAGAGCTTAACTGGCTTTCTTCCTCAGAGCTGTGAGTGATCAGGGACTGTGGGTGGGAAAGGCCAGAAGGGTTCACATGGGTAATAAAATAGACGGTGTCATGGAGATTTCTCTCATCTCCCTTACCTTTGAGAAAGAAGAAAAACAGATTAAAGAATTTATTTGACTAGATAAGACTGAGAAACCCGGCAGTGGTGGCACTAGCCTTTGATCCCAGCACTTAGGAGGCAGAGGCAGGCAGATTTCTGAGTTCAAGGCCAGCCTGGTCTACAGAGTGAGTTCCAGGACAGCCAGGGCTACACAGAAACCCTGTCTTGAAAAACAAAAACCAAAAAGCAAAACAAAACAAACAAACAAAAAAAAGACTGAGAAGAGGAAGATGAAGAGAAAGAAATTAATAAGCCAATAAGCTGGGGGTGTAGATCAGGGTTTGTCATAGCAACAAAAAGTAGCACACTGTGGTTCAAATATCAAGCTTGAAATAGCAACGAGGGTCGATGTGGTGGAGCACACGTTTAGTCCCAACACTTGGGAGGCAGAAGCAGACAGATCTCTGTGAGTTCAAGGTCAACCCGGTCTACACAGTGAGTTCCAGGACAGCCAAGGCTACATAGTGAGACCCTGCCTCAGAAAGAAAAAGAAAAAGGAAACAAAACACCCACAGACTTAAAATAAAAAGGAAAAGGTATCAGACAAATCCTAGCCCAATGAAAGCTAAGACATTTACATATGTTAACATTCACAAAATTATTTAAGATGTAAAATATCATTAAAAGTAGAGATTGTTAAAAATATGGTTAAAAGCTTAAATTAACAAGAATATAAGATAATAATGAACATTTAATAATATAGCATATTATAATATAATAATAAATATATATGTAGTAGGGAGGGTCTGGCTTAGTGGTTAAAAAAAAAAAGAAAAAGAAAAACCTTGTGTAACATAGCCAAGGCCTGGGTCTGATTCCCAGTAAAGAAAAGAAAGAAGAAGAAGTTAAAATTATATATGTGTGTATATATAAATGTTTACTAAAGGCTCATTAAAGTGAGAATATCTAAGAGTCTACCCTTCCTGGCTGCTTTCTTGTTCCGTTTCACTATCTCAATCCTACCTGATGCTGCCCTTACCAGCAGAGGACACTTTAATGGACTGGAGGGATGGTTCAGTGGTTAGCAGCACTTGCTTCTCTTACAGAGAACCTAGATTCGGTTCTCGTTATTCACGTGAAAACTCCCAATTGTCTGGAAATGCACTTCCAGAGAATCTGACAGCTCCTTCTGGCTTCTGAAGGCAGTGGACATGTTTGTGATGCATATACACACATGCAAGCATTCAACATATGTGTAAAGTACAAATACTTAAGGGGGGGATGGGATGGGGGTTCCAGAGGGGAAATCAGAAAAGGGGATAACATCTGAAATGTAAATAAATAAAATATCTAATAAAAAATAAAAATAAGTAAATAAATGGAAGGAAGGAAGAAAGGGAAGGAGGGAGGGGACCAACAAGACGGCTCAGCAAGTAATGACTAAGTTCATCCTGGGTTCCCACACACTGCAGGGAAAACTAATTCCCTGGAATTGTCTTCTCACTTCTATGCCAGCATGGCACATGGGCACACACAAAACAAGTAAATAGAAATGTAAGTTTTAAAAGGAAGGGTTTGTTTTGGTTTACAGTTTAAGGGAGGGCTTGGCGGTGGCGGCGGCAGCAGCAGCAGCAGGCCACATTGCACCACAGAAAGCAGATAGACAGAATGTGGACCCAGGGTTTGATCTCTGCACTTACGATTAGGTAGCTGTACAGACAGACAGCATTCATGCAAGGATACTGTTAGCAGACAGACTGCCTGCTCCCAGGGACCTAGCAGCTGCTTATGTCATTACCTGCCACTCCAGGTATGTCAGGTGTGTGCTGCGGATGAAAGGGCCCCCAGCAACTCCAGATTTCTCTCTCTACCCTTCTGTCTCTTTCTGTCTTCCCTCGTCTCTCTCTCTCTCTCTCTCTCTCTCTCTCTCTCTCTCTCTCTCTCTCTCTCTCCAAGTCTCCCCTGTCTGCATGTCTTTCTCTATCCCCCCCACCCCCGTCCACTCCTCTCTCTTCCCGCAATAAACCTCTTATACCAGATCTGTGGCATGATGTAATTTCTCAGGAGTACACCTTGGCACAGCCTGCCAAAGGTGCCACCGCCCTTGCTCTCATGTCTATCCTGTCATTTGTACGAAGTATTCGTACTTTCCACATATGTATGAACGCTTGCATATGTGTATATCATGCGCTCCCTCACTATCCGGCCTCACAGTCAATACATCCGTCAGCCTCATTTATTTGCTCGTTATCTGTACCTACCAATGGCACCTGGCCTACCGATAGTCTCTTCATTTTACAGCGGAGACTCCAAGACTCAGAGAGGCCGTGGGTTTTAACCAAATCGTCTACCCTACCAGCGCCCGATCCTGGACTCTTATAAGCTACATCTGTATTTTTCTATCAAAGCCTTCAACCAAGACCCATCCCCTTGGCTATGGTCTAAAACTTTTGTTTATTTGCATCAAAATGTATCTGTTCTGGTTAATATCGGTCAAACACCTTTGTGTTAAGACACAGAATTAAAGCGATCAATTTAATGAGTAAGCTGTTTCCTTATGAGGCTGTAATGCAAACCCGCAGGGAGTGGGATGGGAGACTCTATCACAGTTGTAAGTGTTTGCGGATGAGCCTGCTGTAGAGGGAGAACGGAAGGGATCAGGCCACTTAGGGATAAGCCTTCCTGGAGCATCCAAGGATCCTGCTTTGGAGATGCTGGGGGTCACTGATGTTGCAAAGCCCCAGGCCCAATAGGCCCTCCTTCCTCCGTTCCCTTCCCCTCCTCTCCAGGAAGTTCAGTTCTCAGCTAGACAGCTCTGATACCCAATACCTAGCCCAGAGCAGCCAGCTACCCCAGCGGATGGTGTCGGTGATCTCAGAAGGTTGAAGGAGATGAGTCAACAGTCCCGCAAAGACCTTCTGGCCTGCAATCTGAGAACCGGTTTAGGAAGAACAAAGCGAAGAGGAGCAATGTAACCAAGAACTATCTCTTTATTGCTTTTGGGTTGTTTAAGGGGGTTTTAAAGGATTAAGGCTAAAGAAATGTTGACTGTAGGGAGAAGAGAGGGTGTCAGTTGAACAGAATAGGCCTTTGTGCTGACTAAGAGTAGCAGCACATTTAAGAGAAAATCTCCATGGCCAGGGCAGCTCTCATGGGGAGGGACTGGAAATTAAGCTAACTAGAAATGCCAGGTTCCGGGCCTGTGAGCAAAGGTAAGATAGAGGGAGGCCTTTGCTGGCTACAGCCCTGAAGGCCCAGATGAGACTCCTGGGCTCTTTTTCTGGTCAATCTCCTTACGGTCTTTCTGTTATTTTATTTATTGTTGTGTGCAGAGGATAGGAGGAGGCACATGTGGATGTCATAGTGCCTGTGTAGCTATCAAAAAACAGCTTTGTGGAATCATTTCGACACCAAGAGTGGCTGTGCCTAGGAGATCAGAACGCAGTATCCACACATGCAGAAAACCAAGGGATCAGAGTGACTGCAGGCCAGGTCTGGTGGCTAAAGTTTGCATCACAGATATTAAGGAGGCTGAGGAAGGGGGACTGAGAGTTCAAGGCCTGCCTGGGTTACTGAGTAAGCTCAAGGCCAACATAGGCAACTGAGTGAGACACTGTATCAGAATAAAGCCTAAAAAGAGGGCTAGTGATACAGCGGAGCATCTGAGAGACCCTACATTCAATCGATATAAAGTAAGACAAAAAGACAATTCCAATAGCTCATAGAAGACCTTCCTAGGGTACATGTAACAGTTAGGTCTTGCTCTTTTTTATTTTACCTTTTCTGATTTTGTAATTTCTTCTTCCCTGTGGGACTTTCTTTCACTGCCTGAGCCTGTATCCCTCTGACTCTCCGCTCATTACTCCAGCCTGCTTCTTCTGCATTCATATATTGCCCTCCTATCATCTGAAGATATTTCCTCTTGTAGATACTGTGAGTATAATCCCCAACACCCCCCATGGATACAGGACCAGGAGGGGATTTCCAAGGAAGAGAAATGTCTTTGCCAACCCCTTCTTCGTCCCACCTGCTTCACACCCACAGTCAAAGACATAAGAACAGATAAAGGCTCAGGGCAAAAGAATGATTTATGCTCTTCTTTCAAGTGAACAGCCTCAAAAAGTCCAATAATACTTTCTATTTTTATCCTTTACCAGATGTTATGTTACCATCCTTTTTGTAAGCCTGCCAAGTATATTTCCTCTGTGGGGGACTCCACCCTAGGAATTGAGGTGGCAGGTCTTATGTATGTGTGTGTGTGTGTGTGAGTGTGCGTGTGTGTGTGTGTGTGTGTGTGTGTATGTGTGTGTATGTTAGGAGCAGAGGTTGGGGGTGGGTGACGGGATGCCTGTTCCTCTTCCTTCTTTAAAAGCTATACAGAGTGTTGGGGATGTGGCTCAGTTGGTAGAGTACTTCCTTAGCATGAGCAAGGCCTTGAGTTCAGTCACTAGCACTACATAAAACTAGTCATGACAGCAAATGCCTATAAACCAGGCAGTAGGGAAGTAAAAAAAAGGAGGAGCAGAAGTCCAAGCTCATATGTCATAGGCTGGGCTATGTTCAGTGGGTAGAATGCTTACCTGGTAGGCCATGGACCCTGGGCTTAAACCCCAGTGTCACACAAACCCAATGTGAGGACACTGACCTATGAGAATTCAGGGTTCTCCTCAAGCTTGAGACCCTGCCTCTAAAGAAAGAGAGTGGGGAAAGGACATGGGAAGAGGGGAGGAAGGGAGGAGAGTGAAAGACAGAAGGGAGGGAGGAGGGAAAGGAGGAAGGAGGGAAGCCATGAGGAGAGAGGAGGAGAGAGGGGAGGGGCTGAAGGAGGAGAGAGGAGGAGAGGGGAGGGGAGAAGAGGAGGGAGGTGATGAAAAAAGGAAGGGAGGGAACTGGAGGAGGAGGGGAGAAGAGGAGGGAGGTGAGGGGAGAATGGAGCCTGTGCACAACTTTCTGTTGCCCAGCCCTGCTGCTAGGAAACTGGAGATGATGGTGTTGCCATCCCGCAGCTTTCTAACGAGAAGCTACGGAGGGAGTTGAGACATCTATGATTCTCATTCCTTGGAGGACAAGTGCATTTAAATCACCAGGAAAGTTTTGGTAATTGAAATAATCTATTATTTTAAAGTTTATTATTATTACTATTATTATTAATTATTGGAGTGTGTGTATCCATATGTGCACACGTAGAGATCAGAGGACTACTTTGGGAAACAGGTTTTCTCTTCCCACTGTGAGTTTGGAGACTAAGCTCAAGTCAGCAGGCTTAACAGCAAGCACTTTTACCCACTGAGCCACCCTGCTGGCCTAAAGCATACAGTCTTACCCAAGATGCACATTGGAATCACCCAAAGAAATTTAAAAACTTAGTTTCACACAAATACCTTTCCAGCCTGAAAAAATTCTGATCCTATAATTTTGAGACAGAGCTTAGCTATTTTTCTCTTATTTTCATTTAACTCCCAGAATGATTTCTGATTGATTGACAGAGCCACTGGCATAGATCTCCTGGCTTGGATTGCCAATACAAAGAAAATGGGTGTATCTAGTTATTATCTCATTATTAAGTTCACCCGAACAACCGCAATTACCAAAGAGGATAAGCCCTGACAGCAAAAAGAAACCCATAGACTCCCTCCATAACCGACCTGCTCCGGGAACATAGGGGAGGTTTCAAGTTGCCACAACCAGCGCCAAGGACAGTCTGCATTCAACACAGAGAGTTTAATTATCCACTGCAGCAGAAGTGGGCTTTTGTTTTCTTTCTGGTTGGTTGGTTGATTGGTTGGGTGGATGGTGTTTGTTTGTTTGGTTTGTTTTGTTTTGTTTTTCTTTTATACAAATTCTCACTGTGTAGCCTGAGCTGAGATGGAGGAACCTCTACCCTGAGTGATGAATAATAATAATTTAATTATATACATAATTAGATGTTATTTTCAGGAGCCAATTCTGTCCTTCCACCTTGCTGAGGCAGGGCCTCCCTTGTTTCTGCTGCCTCAGTGTGCTCTAGGATTGCTCTCCCACAGACTCCCAGTGATTCTTTATTCTCGGCCTCCCATCTCACCCTAGGAGTGCTGGGATCATAGGTATCTACCTTTTCCTACTAATTCCAGGGACTGGACTCAGACTATTAGGCTAGGACTTTTATCTCCGTAGTTACCTTCCCGGATCCTACAGAAAATGTTTTAAAAGTACAAATCATGGAAGAGGGATTAGCTGTAGCTCAGCAGCAGAGCACTTGCCTGGCGTATGAAAGGCTGGGCTTGATCCCAGCACAGGGGGAAGAAAGGAAGACAGAGATGACAAGGAGAGAGTAAGATGCACATAACACAAAGGAGGAGAAACCACTCAGTACAGAATGCAAGCATGCAACTTCTAGGTTCTGTTTGCTTCTTGTGACAATAGCCTTGGAATCAGTAAGAAAGGTGACAAAGATCTAGAGTTTGAGGTCAATGGAACTAAGCTGAAGGGGCCAGATGTTGGAAATAGACTCAGAAGCAGTTTGCAGGGGCTAGAGAGGGAGCTGAACCATTAAAAGCATTGGCTGCTTTTCCAGGGGACCTAGGTTCCATTCTCAGCACGCACCTAAGACCTATATGCCTCATCCTAGTGAGACAAGCTATCTGCTGTCTACAACTCCAGTTCCAAACAACCGACGCCCTCTTCTGGCCTCCGAGGGCACTACATGAATGTGGTACACATACATGCAGGCAAAACACATATATAACATAAAAGACAAGTGCACCTTTGAAAAATGCAGCTTGCATAGAAGACTTGCTTTTCCATATAATCCTTTTCTTTTATTACCCTTCAACGTTTTTAGCCCCAACTGTGTATGGTGGAGCACGCCTGTCATCCCAGTACTTGGAGCATAGAAGCGGGAAGACTGAGAATTCGAGGCTAGCCTAGACTACAAGTTGAGATATTGTCTCAAAAAATAAAATAAACCAAACAAAATTCAATACAAAACTTGCAGCCCTATCTACTACTTGGCTAGCAAGTTCAAATAGCACATTCAAATGTAGCAGACTTTATCTATAGAACTCAGAAAAGGCCCACAAAGCATCTGCCTCTTTCGTGGAGTGGAACTTAGAAGAGCTACTGCATGTGCTTAAGCCACGGGCTACAGAGCCTTTCCTGGAGTGCCAGCCCCGGACTTTCATGAGCTTTGTGTCCTGATCTCCTATTTGTGTATATTATTAATTCACGTTAATGACTTGATGCTTCCAGTTCAACAGATCAGCATATTATCAATATTTTAAACTAGTGCCAGGATATCAGAGGACTCAGATCTCCTCAGTCTATCTTATGTCAGATATTAAGACGCGTCATGGATCACTGAAGCAGGATTGGGAAGGTGTGCTGTTGACTTTGTCAGATGCAAGCAAACTGGTGCTTCTGGTCCTTAAAAATTAGTATGGAGGGATTTTATTTTTTTTAAGTGAGTCAGTAGTTACATAATAGATGTTGGAAACTACACAGTCACACCTCTATACTCATGAGGTATTGGCTCCAGGACTCCAAATGGATATCAAAATCATTGATACTCAAGTCTCTTGTGTGGAATGGTGCACTGGTTGCTTATCACTTACATACCACCTCCTCTGTGCTTTAAAACATCTCCATTTTACTTCTAGTAAGTGCTGCTTACATAGTTTTGAGACTGTATTGTTTATGGGATAATAACAAGAAGAAAAGGACTGTGGATATTCAGAACAATGCAGACACTCTAGACCTACCTATATAATTTTTTTACTCACATTTATAGGAGCGCACATGGTAGTATGTAGAAGTCACAACATCAGATTCTCTCCTTCCACCATATGAGTCTTGGGAATTGAACTCACGTCCTTAGGCTTGGTGGTAGGTGCCTTTCTTCTCCCTGAGCCATCTCAATGGTCACCAACTACATTTTTGATCTGTGGCTAGTTGAATCCACAAATGGAGAACCTATTGTTATAGGAGGACCACTGCATCAACTTCCGTTTTTATATATATATATATAATTGCTATTTCTAGAACCACAATATAATTAGACTCGCCATTTGATAAACTGTATGGAAATTTATAGCCAATACCCACTATATCTGCTTTTTCATAAGCAAATGCAAATGAAGTGGGGTTTCACCAACCCTGCAGTTTGTCTTCAGACTCTTAGTGATCTGCCTGCCTCTGCTTCTAGGATTTGAGGTGTGCATGGCTACTGAAGTCTTTAGAGGTGATTCTCATAGCTCGTTCTCCAGGGATGTGGTGTGCTGATAGAGAGGGGAATTTCATGGCCTTCCATTGGATCCTCCTTGGTCTTTATCCAATGGGTCAGGCAGTAATCAGTTTTAGTGCTCTTCCAGTTGCTAAGAATGTCTACCCATTAACAGGGAACTACCTTCATGACCAGGAATGTAACTACACATATGACCCATGCATTTATCAGGGGCAGCTGGGAGGAACACTGACTTAAGACTGGGTGTTATCATCATCCCTGTACCTTTTCTTCTATCCCCACCTCTCCTCTTTCTCTTTCCTTCCTTTTTTTTTTCTTTTGATATTTGTAAAAATATATTTTAAAAGATTTGAAATTGCCTGAGGTGTGGTGGCATTGCCTGAGGTGTGGTTGTTCGTGCCTTTAATCCTAGCACCTGTGAGACAGAGACAGGTGGATTTCTGTGAGTTCAAGGTCAGACTAGAATATACATCAAGTTCCAAGCTGGCCAGGGCACAGTAGTGAGACCCTAAGGGTGGGGTGGGGGGAGTGAATGAGACTGGGTTAGAGCCAGAACCACTTAAACTAGGCCAGCATCAGTGACAGGAGCAGAGGGGGCTAGAAAAACGACTCAGTGGTAAAATGAGCCATGTTTTTATGAAGACACGAATTACCCCAGCATCCACGTAAAAAACTAGGTGTCGTGATTTGTATCTAGGCCCAAACAGGCAGATCCCTGGAGTTCAAAGGGGAATCAGTCTAGCCAAATCATCAAGCTTCATGTTCAATAAGAGATCCTGTCTCAAAACACAGAGAATAACAGAGGAAGACGCCTGATATCTATCTCTTGCCTGCACACATGCAGGAACACGTACCCACATGTGCACACGTACAAGTCAAGATTTAAAGGAGGTGGTGTTCAGAGCCATTCCTCAGCTACATAGGGAGTTTGAGGCTAGCCTGGTCTCCTTGAAATCCTGTCTCAGAAAACAAAATGATATACACACACTGCTTTACAACCCAGCAGCTAGGAAAAGGCAAGTATCATTCATGTCTGTGAACCTCAGGTTCTTCATCCAACATATGAAGAACTAGGAAGCAAGAAAATGAGATGTGAACAAGGCTCATGTAGAGAGGGCAAAAGAGGTTTTGCTACAATCATGCTGTGGTCCACCCTGGTCTGAAATCCTTTCAGAAACTGAGTTTCTAGAAAGCTTTGTTTGCGGTGGACCTGAGGGCGGGGCAGAGGCAGGAGCTACAGGTGCTGGGCTGAGGGTGGGCGTCGGGGAGCCGGGGAGCCGCGGAGCCGCGGAGCCAGGAGGAAGCTTTAGGGGAACTTCGGCATCGTGCTGGCGCCGAATCTCCCCCGGTGGCCGCTCCTCCTGGAGGTCTGGGCGGGGCGCTCCTCCCCAGGGCACGAGCTGCCAGACTCCCCTCCCGGTGCCTGAGGCCAACCCCCGGGGAGCAGAAGGGATTCAAAGGAGCCTTGTCAGGTACAGGTGTGTGCATTCCGGGGCCTGACAGCCGCCTCCCCGCCTGCTCACTTGGCCGTTTGTCCGAAGGCGTTCTGCTAAAGAAAGCCGCCTTGTTTAGCGCAGTTTCCAACTCGGGCTTCCTGCCTGCTTTCCGCGGGAGCTGGAGCTGGCCGCGTCGCTGTGCCTTCCAGCCCATAGCATCCTCGTCGCTTCGGTGAGATAGGTTAGACCTTTAAGAGGTGGCGGAGGGAAAGACCTCAGCCTCTGCTCACGTAAGCCTGAGTCCCTAGCTCAAGGCAGTCGCCAACGTAAAATCTGCTCCAAAAGCGGGGACCCCAGCCAGCGCGAAAGGACGAGGGACACAAGCTTGGACCATCCTTAGGAAAAGGAATTCCCCATCCAGCCTCTAGGTGGCAGGACTCTTCCCCGAGGAGACGGCAGAGAAATATCTAGGCATAGCCATCAGAGCAGCGGGCAGTGGACAAGGGAAGCCTGGAAGACACAGAACGTTTTAGTTCGTTTCCAAATTGATCAAGTTCCCACAGGAGTTAAGGGCTTAGCATCTGCGGAAAGCATCGCAGTGGGGCAGAAAAGCCATGGTCCCAAATAAGGATTCATGGTTCTAGCTAGTGTTAGCAGGCGCTCTCCTCCCAATTCTTTGAGTTCTTAGGGCACGCCCTCCTTCCACCTCCCTTCTCTCTTCCCTCACTTCCTCAATCTTCTATGGGGTAAAACTGCATAAGAGGAAATGCATAGATGCACAAGGAAGCGTCACCTCTCCCCTCCTCCAAATACACTTCTCCAACTTGACTCACAGCCTAGCTAAAGAAACCTGCTCCACTCCCCCCACCCCTTTCTCTGGGAAATGAATTTTATAGGCAGAGAATGAAAATATAAGTGCTCTATGGTTATAGTTCTAACCCCGATACTAAGTTTTACTAAAGCTCAAGGGAAGTAAGTCTTCTGGGAAAGTTAAAGGAGATTTCACGAAGCTATTGGGTCGGGATGAAGGAGCAGGTTTTTGAAAGATGCTGGAACGTTTCCAACAGTGAAGAGAAACATAGACCACCAGGCTGGACCATATTTGTTGAAGAATATCATCATCTTCAGTGGTGTGAGTGTCCACACTGACAACACAAAAGAATCATCACAACACTAGAGCTAGTTAAAACAGACTGTAAACTATACCCAAGAAGTCTGGTGAAGCAGATCCTTGAGTAGAGCGTTTACAGTGCACAAAGCCCCGAGTTCCATCCCCAGCACTGCCTAAACCACATGCATGGGTACATGCAGTAAGAACTCAGGAGGCAGAGACTGGAGGATCAACTATTGAAGATCTGTAGACAGCTAAGGAATGCTGAGGCCAGGAGAAATAGTCTTCCCCAAGGAAGAGCACACCAATTGTTTATGCTATACTAAATGTCAGCCCTGAAAACATAAATACAAGTAACACACAGACTAAGCAGGTTATATTCAGGTATGTACATATACAGATATGCATGAAACAACAACAGAAACCCCACGCCCACGGTGACACACTTCCTCCAAAAAGGTCACACCTCTTAACAGTGCTACTCCTTGAGCCAAGCATATTCAAACCACCACAGATAACAATGAATGCTCTGGAAAGACACAAAAACACATAAACTTCATCACATGTGCATTCTGAATACAGAGCAGACAAAGCACGGGGAAAACAGAATGACTATCTGAGGTAACTGCAAAATAATGTTGCTGTCATACTCCAAATTACAAAAAGGCTCCATTTTTTTTCTTCCAGTTTTCCTTGTAACTAATCTTCCCCACCCCTCAACACACATACACAAGATAGGGTTTCTCTGTACAGCCCTGACTGTCCTGGAACTCACAGAAATCTGCTAGCCTCTGCCTCCTGAGTGCTGGGATTAAAGGCATGTACCACCACTGCCTGGCATAACTGTAATTTTTAAAATGACTTATTTTAAAGTATCAAGAATGCTCTCTCTCTCAAAGGCTGATCATGGTGTAATACCTTTAATCCTAGCACTCTGAGGCAGAAGCAAGTGGATCTCTGTGAGTTTGAGGCTAATCTGGTGGATTCTGGCTAGTCAGGGCTTCATAGTAAGACCCTGTTTCAAAAAAATGGAAGTAACGAAGGAATGAAGGAAGAAAAGTAGGGTGGAACAGAGAGATAAATCAGTGGGTAAGAGCACTGGCTGCTCTTCCAGAGGACCGAAATTCAATTCTCAGCATCTACAATGTGGTTCACAACTGTCTGAAACTCCAGTTCCAAGGGGTCTAATCCCCTTGGCCTCTATGGGGAATGTATGTACGTAGTACACAATCACATGCAGACAAAACATGCATGGACATCAAAAATAATAAAGTGAAATAATTTAAAAGTATTTTCAAAGGAATTCTCTCTCTCTCTCTCTCTCCCTCTCTCTCTCTCTCTCTCTCCTTCTTTAAAGAGTTGACCTATTATCCTATTATGTCCTTAGTCTGGAGTACAGTCAGGGTTGAAACTGCAGGTGGAAAGTTGCACATGGTGGCGACAGTCCTATAATCTGTGCCCTCTAGAGGGTAAGAAAGGGAAGTCACTAGTTTGAGGATAGCCTGGACTACAGAGAGATCCAGGCTACTCAGGGAGTTGTCCCAAACAACAAAACTACAGCAACAACCCAATAGACATTAGATATATTTAGCTCTGGTGCCTGGGAAGAGAGAAAGGGAGGGAGGGAGGGAGGGAGGGAGGGAGGGAGGGAGGGAGGGAGGGAAACAGATTTTGTCCTGAAATCCATACTCCCATTACTGTAGAATGTGACTTAATTTGAGAAAGGACTATTGCAGATATAATAGGCTAAGCTAAAATGAAGTCATATTTCATTACAATAGGTCCTTAGTCCTGATGGGGGACTTTGTAAGAAGAATACCATATGGGGTTGGGGAGATGGTTCAGTGGTTAAGAATGCTTGCTGCTCTTCCAGAGGACCTATGGTAGGTCCTAGCTCTGATGTCAGACAGTTCATAATTGTCTTTATCTCCAGCTACAGGGGATCCAACTCCTTCTTCTGGCCTCTGTGGGTACACACAAACATGGTATGTGCATATGCACACACATAAATAAAGATAATTGTCTGTGTTTGTTTTTGTTTTTGTGGGGCAAGGTTTCTCTGTGTAGCCACAGCTGTCCTGGAATTCACTCTGTAGACCAGGCTGGACTTGAACTCAGAGATCTGCCTGCCTCTGGTGGGATTAAAGGTATGCACCACCACTACTCAACAAAATAAAAGTAGTTTTTAAGAAGAAAGCCAGGCAGATACACACACACACACACACACACACACACTCACATACTGCTTATGTTAGTGTGAACAATGGCAGAGTGGTACAGCTAGATACCAAGGAACCTAAAAATTTCTGGTGACATCAGAAGCTAAGTCACAGGACAAGTCCTTTGGTTGGGCAGTCCCCTCTGCTAACCCCTTCATTTCAGATTTCTAATCTTCAGAACCTTGTGAGGAAAAATGTTCAGTGTTTTGGTTTTGTTTGAGGGGGTAGGGAGTTGCAGAGACAAGGTCTCACTATGTAGCCCTGGCTGGCCTGAAACACCTTATATAAACAGGCTGACTTCAAACTCACGGAGTTCTGCTTGTCTCCACCTCCCACGTACTGGGTTTAGAGGCATGTGCCACCACATGAGGCTAAAACTTCTCTGCTTTTAAGCCACTTAATGGGTAATACTTTATTCTGGGATCAATAGAAAACTCTAAAGAGGGAGAAATCCTGGCCAGACACTATTTGAATAAATTTCTCCAAAATTTGCTAACCGCCATGTATATGATTCTTAAAAAATATTTTATTTTATATGTTTTATTTTATTTTATGTGTATATGTACGTACGTACGTATGTACGTATGTATGTGGGTGTATATATGTGTGCCTCGTGAAAACAGGAACCTTGGAAATCCGAAGAGGTATTGAACCCCCTGGAACTAGTGTTGTGAGCTGCCTTGTGGGTGCTGGGAAGCAAATCTGGGTCCTCTGAAAGAGCAGTAAGTGCTCTTAACCACTGAGATGTCTCTCCAGCCCCATAGTTATCTATATTTTATTATTTTATGTGTATAGATGTTTTGCCTGTATGCATGTCTGTGTATCTTGTGCATGTAGTACTTGCAGAGGCCAGAAGAGGGCATCAAGTCCCCTAGAACTGGAGATACAGATGGTTCTGAGCCTCCCTGTAGGTGCTAGGAACTGAACTCAGTCCTCTGAAAGAGCTGCAAATGCTCTTAACAGCTGGACCATCTCTCCAGTGCCAAGAATACAGTGTTGAATGGAATCATTCAAATCATGTGTGTATTAACTTATTTGGAGACAGAGTCTCACTTTGTTGCCCAGGCTGGCGTAGAATCCCAGTCTCTGTGATCCTCCCATGTCACCTTCCTCAGAACTGCTAGTACAGCTGTACTACCCTGCCTAGCTATCCAACTTGATTGTGTTGTTTTGCTTTTAGACAGGGTCTCATGTATCTCGGGCTGATCTCAGATTCACTCTGTAGCTGCGGATGACCCTGAATTTCTGCCCCTCCTGCCTCCATCCTCTGAAGCACTAAGATTACAGATGTGTACTACCCTATCCAGTTTATGTGGTACTGAGGATGGAACCCAGGGCATCATGAGTGCTAGCCAAGCCCTCTCCCAACAGAGCTACACCTTCAGCCCTCAAGTTGTATTTTTCAATGAAAAGACATTTGGTAGTAGAGGTGGGCACATCTGTTGGCAGACATTTGAAGACCTCTGAGCCCCACCTCTCTTCAGCCCCTCGCCCCAACTTGTACCCTGGTTTCCCCTCAGAAGACCAAAAGGCAACTTGGCTGGCATCCCAGCCAGCTGCCACCCCAGGGAAAGCCACCCAAGCTTACTTGTTGCTTTGGAGCTGGACTTATCAATAGAAGAAAACAGCCCCTTCCCCAATAGCACCAGAAAAACAAGGCAGGGCTAGGAGAATGTGGGGTGTACTAGCCAACCAGCTTGCTCACTCTAACTGAATTTGCAAAGCATTCATCTGAGATTGTACAGAAGGACATGGGCCACTGAAGGGAGAAGGCTGGGCATGGTGGGGCATGCCTGTAATCCAGCACGCCGGTGCTGGAAGCAGGGAAATCACAAGCACAATGGTCAGCTACACAGAGTTCTAGGCCAGCTTGAGATAGAGGCGGCCCTGACTGCAAGGGAGAGGGAACATCCACACGGGAAAATCAAGGATTCAAGTTCAGCAGGATGCTCTTTGCTCCAACCCAGCCTCCTCTCTCAGCTGGCTGGAACAGGTCTCTCCATGTTCCCTCATCCTGGAGTTTCAGTTCTGCCACTAAGGACTCATTTATCTGGAATATTCTTCCCAATTTATAAACGGCTCCTCCTCCCAGCTCCTGACTGGAAATGGGTAGAGGAACTCTCCAAGCTCTGTCCTGATTTTTCTGCCCCAAGTTCCAGATAGGGGATACCTTAGGGAAAAATAGGGAAACTGAGCAATTTATGTATTCATTCAAATTTTGCAGGAATAAGGAAATTCTTATTCCCCACCCCCACCCCCATTGGAGTGTTCCACCTTTCAGAAAGCCTGGGTGAGCTGGCAAAAGGAGAAACAAAGACAAGAAAAACAAAAACAAAACACACACACACACACACAAACAAACTAACAAAAATCAGGAGAGGGCAGGCCGTGTAGGAGCAGCAGAAACTGGAGAGTTGTCTCTGGAGCTGAGGCTTCCTTGGCCCCAGGTGCTAGAGGATGGACCCTGAGCCTGGAATCCTATAAAGACTCCAGTTCAAAGCCAAGAGGAAGATTAGAGAGCCCTTTTCAAAGCTGGACCTCTGCCAAGGGCCACACCTTAACAAAAGAGAGAACTAGAAGAAAATCCCATACAGGAGGTAACGAGGTGCTTAGAAAAGAGATCACTCAGGCCCTGGCTCCTGGTAGCACGAAGGCTTTTTTTCCAATTTAAAAATAAAAACTGGTGTGTGTGTGTGTGTGTGTGTGTGTGTGTGTGTGTGTATGCGTGCTTGTGCACATACCCTTAATAAAAAGTCAGAAGATGGGAGTGAGCCCCACTCCCTCCGCCGTAGGTCTTGGGGATCTAACTCAGGCACCTTTGTATGAAGGAAGAGCCATTACTGCAGCCCTGCTCTGGGAAGTCTTTTCAGAAAACACATAGGCAAGCTCAACCCACATTTCTCCTTCTCTCTTTCCTTCCCTTCCCCTCCTTTTGTCTCCCCTCCTCTAGTCTCCTCTTGAGTCCAGGGCTCACTGCATTGTCTATGTTGACCTCAAACTCCACTCCACTCCCAGCTTAAGGGATCGTCCTGCCTCAGCCTTTTGGGTAGCTGAGACTACAGGCACTCCCTAGCAGCTACCATGCTGGCTTTGCCTTTCTCTTGGGATGAAGAAACAGCTCTGCCCTTTGCAATGATTTGAATAAGAGTCCCACAGAGTAGAAACTCAATCTCCAAATATGTGTTAATGGAATTTAGAGGTAGGATTCTTTAGGAGGCCATTAGCATTAGATGAGATCATAAAGGTGGGACCCTCATAATGGTGGACTGGTGTTAGTGCTTCTCTCTCTCTCTCTCTCTCTCTCTCTCTCTCTCTCTCTCTCTCTCTCTGTGTGTGTGTGTGTGTGTGTGTGTGTGTGTGTGTATGTGTGTTATTTTAGAAAATTGTAAGGGTATTCAATGCAAAAGAATATGTGTACTATAGCGTATAAGACTACATGAAGGGGGCCAATGAGAAGGCTCAATAAGAAAAGGCACTACAGCCAAGCCTGACAGTCTCACTTCAACCCTGGAATCTACATGGTAGAAGGATAGAACTGATTCCTGAAATCTAACCTCTGACTGCCATGACTTGAGAGTTTACACCTATTCAATAGGTAGGTAGATAGATAGATAGATAGATAGATAGATAGATAGATAGATAGATGTTAGATGATAGACAGACAGAAAAACATTTTTTGAAGAGTTCTATGAACGTAGCATCCAGCTTCAGTGAATTTTAAGTTACAGGTGGTATCTTTTGTCTATTCCTTTATCCTCAACCTCCATTTTTTAAGCAAAACACAGCAATTATATCAGTTTATTTGTAAATATGTTAGTAGTAAAGGTAGTAATGATTGGGGCTGGATTCCTTTTCCAGAGGTCCTGAGTTCAATTCCCAGCAACCACATAGTGGCTCACAACCATCTGTAATGGAATCCAATGCTTTTTTCTGATGTGTCTGAAGACAGGTACAGTGTACTCATATACATTTTTAAAAAGTGGGGGGCTACTGATGATCAAGCTGTGCATGGAGGCAAAGGCAGTCAGGAAACAAGGGATAGAAGGCAGAATGATTCTGAGGTTAGCCTGGTCTACATGGTGAGATCCAGGCCATCCAGGGCTAAATAGCAAGATCTTGTCTCAAAAACAAACAAATAAACAAACAATAAAATAAAAGTCTGTCTTTCTCTCTTTCTTTTTTTCTCCCTTCCTTTCTTCCTTTCTTTTTCTCTCTCTCTCTTTTTCTTTCTTTCTCTCTTTCTCTTTCTCTCTCTTTCTTTCTTTATTTTTCTTTCTTTCTTTCTCTCTTCCTTTCTTTTCTTTCCTCTCTCTCTCTCTCTCTCTGTCTCTCTCTCTCTTCCTTCCTTCCTTCCTTTCTTTCTTTCTTTCTTTCTTTCTTTCTTTCTTTCTTTCTTTCTTTCTTTCTTTCTTTCTTTTGACAGTAGTTCACTCTGTAACCCAGCCTGGCTTTGAATCCATGTGACCCTCCCACCCGTACTTTCAAACACCATGATCCTAGGCATGAGTTGCCCTGCAGCTGAGATTTCACCAGCCTTCAATTCTCTTTCCTTTCAGGATCTCAATGCTCCTCCCCTGCTTTGATGCTCATTCCCCTCCCTGACCACCTTTAAACCTTCCTTAGCTCCCACGCTTAGCCTGCTTAGAGGTATGAGAGTACCCCAAAGGATGTGTGGCCTCTGGCTGGAAAAGCCTGTTTACTACAGTCATCCAGGTCACTTATTGGAAACATATTGGACCTTAGCTAGGTTGGGTTGGCTCCGCACGGTGCAAAATAACAAATGCTTGCCTCTGGTTTTTGTTGTTCTTATTTTTCTTAGCATCCCATGTTGCCTAGGCTGGCCTTGAATTCATCATATCCTGAACTCTTGATCCTACTGCCTCTACTTCCCAAGTGATGGGATTATCAAGTATGCACCATCATATCACTTCTATAGTGCTTGGGATCAAAGTTGGGGCTCCCTGAAAGCTTGGCAAGCCCTCTATCAACCAAGCCCTAGCCTCAGCCATTTCAGAAGGTTTACAGCAACCAAGAGTGAGAGGACAGGAGACAGTGTTACTTTTTCTCTGTTCTCTTACTTTGTGTGAACATTTTACAGCAACAATATTGTAGTGTACCATTGTAGTGTGCCTTTAATCCCAGCACTCTTGGGAGATAGAAGCAGGGCAGAGTTAACGATGGGGGCAGGCAGATCCTTGTGAGTTCAAGGTCAGCCTGGTCTACATAACAGAGCTCCAGGATAGTCAGGGTTACATAGTAAGGCCAAGTCTTTAAAACAAAAACAAACAAACAAAAAATTTTAGATCCCCTTGTCAATGGGCAGAGATACCTTGTTGGTGGTGGTGTTCTTATATCAGTCGGGGCAGAATAGATGGCTGCCCTTTGCTCATACTAGCCTGATGCCTAGTTTGGTGGCCAAAGCTGTTTTATGCCTAGGACACATAAGAATCAAATCAAATCCAGGCAGCACATTGTGGAACTAGGAAGACAGAGACCTGCGTCCTGTCATGCCATGTGGTGTAGGCAGGGAAAGACACCCACAGGCCTGCTTCTGCCCCAAAACCTGGACAGGCCATAGACACCCATATCCCTGCCTACCAGCACGCAGTACATAGAGGGAGGAGAAAGACAAAGACCTGCAGACCACCATGCTGCTCACAGACCTGTCTTCTTGTGGATGGCCCAGGCCAGGTGTGGACACTCATGCGCCACAGCACAGTTGGAGGTTGTCACCGAGGGGCTGTCCAGCCTGCAGCAGAAGCCACTACAATGTACAAGTACGTGGGGGACAGAGGAAAAGAAAGAGAAGTGGAGCAGCTTGAGCATGCTGTGAACAGACACCATGACCAGGGCAACTCTTATAAGGACAACATCTAACTGGGGCTGGCTCACAGGTTCACGGGTTCAGTCCATTATCATCAAGGCAGGAACATGGTAGCATCCAGGCAACCTGGTGCAGGCAGGGTTGAGAGTTCTACATCTTCATCTGAAGGCTGCTAACAGAATACTTATTTTCAGGCAGCTAGGAGTAGGGTCTTAAAGCCCACACCCACAGTGACACACCTACTCCAACAAGGCCACACCTACTCCAACAAGGCCATATCTCTAAATAGAGCCACTCCCTGGGCCAAGCATATACAAACCATCACAAGCGTTATGTAGAGAGATGGAAGTGGAGACTTGTGGGTGGAGAGGAGTAGACTTTTGTGTATGAGTGGCCAACCCCACCACCTAGGGTCATGATGAAGTCTGAGCCCAAGCTGCTGCTGATGGCCATGTCTGGGTGCATGGCTGTACAACATCAGGGGTAGGTGTGTTGATGTCCATGGCTCACGTTACCACTAGAGAACACGGGGACATCCCTGGTAGGGGCAGCTTCAGGGGACCATGTGGATATTCAGGGGCTGTGCAGAACTGGCCCTGCCCCTTACTGGCTGTGGCACTCAGGAGAGCTGGCATACTGCTCATCGGTGGCAGCACTTGGGGGAACGGGCCCTGTTCTATGCCTAGGCAGCATAGTGGAGCAAGCCCTGTGGCAGGGGTGTGGGTGAGCCAGCTCCAAGGGCACGAGCATGGGAGAGCTGAGTCCGCCATTCATCTGTTGTGGGGTAGCAAGGGTGCAGAGATGACTCCCCTTCCCCTTGCCTCCTATTCCCCACCTTTCACCTCTTCTGGCAGTTGGGAAAGCTGCCCACAGGGGTCATGACCATGGGAGAGCTAGCAGCGAGCCCTGGCCTGGACAGCACAGCAGAGCTGACCCTGGTGATGGGGTAAAGTGAGCTGGCCCTGAGGTCGAGAGCATGGGAGAGCTGGCCCCACCATTGTCTGCTGTCAGGTAGCATGGGTGTGAGGGTGATGCTCTCCTGCCCTCCCATATTCTCTCTCCACCTGTGGTAGTTAGGAAAGCTGGCCAAGAAGGCATGAGAGTGGGAGAGCTAATCCTGCCATCTCACTGGCTGTAGCACTCTAGAGACTGGCCCTGCACCTTGCCTGGGCAACACAATGGAGCTGGCCCTCGAGGCAAAGGTGTGTATGAGCCAGCCCAGAGGGTGTGAGAGCAGGAGAGCTGGCCCAGCCCCTCACAAGCTGCTGCACTAGAAGGGGCAAGCCCCACACCATGACTAGACAGCATGGGGGAGCTGGCTCTGAAGGTGTGGGTGCAGGTGAGCCATCACCCGAAGCATGAGAGCAGAACTGGCCCTACCTCCTGCTGGTGGCAGCACTGAGTGGCCTAGCTGGAACAATGCAGGAGACTTTGCCCTAGTGTTGCAGATAAGAGAGAGGTAGGGGATGACCAGCTCAGCTACCACCAGGTCCAGGTCCAGATCCAGATCCAGGTGTGGGGCCAACTGTCCTGTGCTCAGCTCACCTTGCCCCCACCACCAGGACCAGCTCTGCTATACTGTTCAGGCAAGATGCAGGGCCCACTCTCCCAGATCCAGAGTTGGCTCACCCCAAAATCTCTATCATTTCTCAATTCTTGGAGTACATGAAAGGAACATTCCTGCTGATCCAAAGCTGTAGGATCTCCATGACACAGGGCAACAACAGGATAACTGGGAGGAGGCCCTATGAGTATTGATACAGTGTTGATGGTTGATGGTGTCACAGAAGCCAGAAATCTCAAACCAGACCAATGACTCATTGCAATGAACATTTTGCAAGTGAAGATGTGTAGTTAGGGGGATCTACTTTGGGGGGCACTGTGATGCACTACAGCTTCCATGATGAGATGTTTTCTGTGCTTTGTTGTTGTTGTTGTTGTTGTTGGTGGTGGTGGTGGTGGCGGTGGCAGTGGCGGTGATGGTGTGTGTGTGTTTATTTTGGAGGGAGGTTCCAAGGACAAAGATATAAGGGGTGGGGAGATGAGTGGGACTGGTGTGCATGATGCTAAACTCACAAAGAATCAGTAAAAAGTAAAGATAAAATAAATAAATAATAAAGACATTTTAAAAGTGAAATAAATTAGCTGGGCAGTGGCAGTGCATGGTCTTAATCCCAATACTTGGGAGGCAGAGGCAGGTGGATGTCTGAGTTTGAGTCCAGCCTGGTCTACAAAGAGAAAGTTCCAAGACAGCCAGAGCTACACAAAGAAACTCTGTCTCAAAAAACCAAACCCAAAACCAACCAACCAACCAAACAAACAAACAAAACCTTCTTAACCCCTGATATAAACTGGAGAAGAAGATACCCCCAAATCTCAAGCCATGCTGAAGAATCATTGTCTTCCTAAGTGGTACCAAAGTCCACCTCCCTCCTGGCACCTGCTATTGTCCGAGGCTGGGATTGGTAGCTGGGTTCTGGCTGCAGTCTGGGATCCCATTATCTGACAGGAAGCTGATGGAGGAAGTTAGCTAGTCTACCACGTGCATGGAAAACACGGTGAGGAGACAAGCTTCATTCTACCCTCAGGCTTGTTGCAGCAGAAGGGGCCTTGCTTTGCTCTGCTAGGGAGAGGCAATGAGAAAACGAGATGAGGGGATTCAAAGAAGAAACAGGAAAACAAATGGATCAGGAGAATGAGTGAGAGAGAAGAGGGAAGATAGATGGAATGCCAAAGGGCTGGGGAGACCGTGGAGAGGGGGAGACTCAAGGTGGAAGGAGTGGGCGTGAGAGAAGAGGGCAGGAGTGGGAATTAGACTCTTCTTTTAAAATATTTAGTTTTTAATAATTTTATAATGCAGCAAATTGTGGTCGTAACCATCCCTTCCCAGGCCTCTCCTCCTCACACCCTCCCTCACCTTCATGATCTCTTCTTAGTTTATCTCTTTAAAAAAGTGTATGGGTGTTGTGTTTGCACGTATGCTGACCCATCGTGTATGTGTCTGATGCTGGAGGAGGCCAGAAGAGAGTACTAGATCACCTGGAACTGGAGTCACAGACAGTGGTGAGCTGCCATGTGGGTGCTGGAAAATCAAACCCAGGTCCTCCCAGAAGAAAAGACAGTTCTTCTGCTGAACTGAATTTAGCCCTATAGTTATTTACCTTTTTCAAAACCTATGGTGGTGTTTTGAATGAGATGTTCCCCGTAAGTCTCAGGCATTTGAATACTTGGTCCACAGTTGATAGCAATGTAGACTTTGGAGATTGTGGCCTTGATGGAAGAAGTGCATCACTAGAGGGTGGGCATTGAGGTTTCAAATGTCTGGTGCCATTTCTAATACATTCTAGTATAGTTTATAGTTTCTTTATAGTTGCAGGTATGAGCTCTCAGCTGTTCTTGCTATCATGCCTCCACTTGACCATCAGGCAGACCCTAACATTTTGGAAACATCAGCCCCAAATAAACTGTTTCTTCTATAAGTTGCCTTGGTCTTGGTGCTTTATCACAGCAATAGAAAAATAAGATACCTACTATGTGTATCACCTATGTGCCTATAGTGTTAGGGCTGTCCTTTGAGCATGGGTAACTTGCCAGAGACCAGAACACTAACTCTTCCTCTCCCAGCACCCATGAACTGCCAATAGCTCCTCAGTTAGGGGTGGGGCCTATTGAGTCCTTTCCTGATCCCTGGTAGAGTGTTGACTAGCTTGACCTCATGAAGGCAGAGTTGTGAGTTCATGGGTACCTCAACCACATCATACCCAGAAGACATTAGTCCTCAGCAGTCCTTCCAGGCCCTGGCTCTTATAATCTGCCCCATCTTCCATGTTCTTTCTTGATGTTCCTTGAGGGAAGAGAGCATGATACAGATGTTTCATGTAAGGCTGTGCAGTCCACAACCACCCTCTGTGCTTTGCCCGGTGGTGGCTCTCTGTATTAACCCTCTGTTTGCTGAAAAGAAGTTTCTCTAATGAGGGCTGAGAGCCCTGCTAATCACAGGATTTTACATCTGGAATTTCAGGCATTTGAGACACAGAGAGGAAGGAAGACACAGAGTGAAAAGTCAACCTGGTGATAAGTACTATTTTAATTTCGGCATCACCTAAGAGGAGAGGATAAACACACACTAGTTTCTTACCAAACATCCGGTGTTCAGAATGCTTTGCATTCTTGCCTGAGCTATTTGAAAAAATGCAAAAGGTCTATTGCTGCATATGAAGTTCTCCCAAACATGGCAGCTTACATGGAACATTTATTGTCTCTGATAAGTTTGGAGAATCCATGAATCCAAGGGCTGCTTGGTTGGGTGATTCTGGCTGAAGGTTGTCATGAGGCTGCTTTCTATAAGGTAGGATCATCCAGTTAATATCCTTTCAGGATGGCTCATTCTCACTGGCTAGAGACCTTACTCCTTGCCAGCTGAGTCTCCCCACGAGACTGCTTGGGAACTCTCATGACATGGCAGCTGGCTTCCCCAAAAGAGCCCAGGGTAGAAACTAGAGTATCTTTTATAGTTTAGCTTCAGAGGTCACAGTCACCAGTTTTTTTCATATGCTGTTGGCCATGTAGACAATCTGTCTTAAGGTTTCTATTGCTGTGATAAAATAGCAAGACCCAAAGCTACTTGAGGGGGGAAGGGTTTATTTCACCCTCTAACTCTCAGGTCATGCACCCCATCACTGAGGGAAGTCAGGAACCTGGAGGCAGGAGTTGACGCAGAGGCTGTGAGGGGTGATGCTTACTGGCCTGCTTAGTGTGCTTTCTTATGGAACCCAGGCTCACCAGCCCAAGGATACGACCACCCACAGTCAGTCATAATTAAGAAAATGTGCTTCGGGCTTGCCTACAGCCACATCTTATGGAGGAATTTCCTCAGTTGAGGCTCTCTCCTTTCAGATGACTCTAGCTTGTATCAAGTTGACATAAAACTACTTAGCTTAGACACATTTCAGCAAGCAATCTCTCTCCTAGTTAAATTTTTTGGAGATACATGTACTAATGGGAAAGACTATTTTTAGAAATATTTTTGGTGATTCCCATGTACACCAACATACCCAGAAAAAGCTGAGCATGCTGGCTTACACCTGTCATCCTAGCACTAAGGAAGTAGAGACAGGAGATTAGGAACTCAAGGCTACACAGTGAGTATGAGGCGAGCATGGACCACATGAGAAGCCTAGAGACCTAAGTTCAATCTCCAGACCTCACATAAAGGTGAAGGAGAGAACCAACCCCACAAATTTGTCCTCTGACTTCCTCATCCATTCTATGACACTTGGGTCTTCCCTGCCTCCTCCCACCCATAATGCACTTGGGAGCACACACACACACACACACACACACTCAATTTCTAAGCAATAACAATGTGATGGTTTAGAAAAACAAACAAATAAACAAACAAACAAAAAAACCAATGTGATGGTTTGAATAAGAATGGCCCCCATACGCTCATTATGTTCTGTCATCAGATAGTAACACTACTTGAGAAAGATTAGGAGGTGTGGTTTGTTGGAGTGGGTGTGGCCTTGTTTCAGGAAGTGTGTCACTGGAGGTAGGGTTTGAAATTTCAAAATCCCAGCAGTCCCATTGTCCCTCTATCTTCCTGTTGCCTGTGGATACAGATCTAGGACTCAGCTACTTCTCCAGCACTATGTCTGCCTGTGTGTTATCATTCTGCTCACCATGAGGATGAGCTAAACCTCTGAAACTGTAAGCCAGCCCCAGTTAAATGCTTTCCTTTATAGGAATTGCTATGGTAATCATGTCTCTTTACAGCAATAGAACACTAAGAAACAGTAACTTCAACAATAAAAATATACAGAAATCCAACATCACCCAGCAATTGAATGCAATATGATAACTGTCTCTGTATGACAAAGAAGAAACCAACTACAGCCATATGTAACAACTTTGGTGCATCTTACAATGTTAAAAAAGAAGCCAGTGAGCCAGGCATGGTAGTGCACACAGGTAGTCCTAGCCCTTAGGAAGCACAAGGCCAGCATGGTCTACCAAAGACTGTCTCAAAATAAAAAGCACCACTCACACATGGTCATGTAGCTCAGTTGTCAGGTGCACAATTAGGCCTTAGGTTCCAACCTCCGTTATCATATAAGAAAACAAACCAGGCCAGTGCATACCAATGATACAAAGCTCAAACAGCAAAAGCCTGTGCCACCATGCTCTGCAAGGTCTTGCCTTATGGAGCCCAAGCTAACCTAAAACTTAAGGTGATCTTCTAGCCATATATTTTTTAATTTTGCTCACAGAGATCTGCCTCTGCCTCCCATGTGCTTGGATTAAAGAAATACCATGCCTGGTGTACACTTCGCTTTAATAAGGTTTTGGAGTGTTTATGTGTATTGTATGTATGTGGTTTTACCTTAGTTTTTGAGACAAGATTTCTTCACTAAACCTGAAGCTTGCCTTTTCAGCTAAACTAGCTGGCCAATGAGCCTTCAGACCCAATGTCCACATCAGCACACACCCTACCCCCTACCCTACACACACCACACACTGGAATTACAGGTGCTATGATGGAGATTAAACTCAGGTTCACGTGCTGGGACAGCAAGAACTTTATCCTCCGAGCCATCTTGGCAGTGCTTTAGTGGGTTTGTTTTTATGTGTATGTATGTTTTGCCTTCGTGTACATACATGCACCAGTGCCTGCCTGGGGCCTGAGGATGTCCGAAAGGGGCTTCAAATCTCCTGGAAATGGAGTTGTGGTTGGTTGTGAACTACCATGTGGGTACTAGAAATCGAAGCCAAGCAGTAAGTGCTCTTAACTCTGAGCTATCTGTCTAGCATTGGGTTTTTATGGAATATTTTTGGGATGGCTTTTAGCAGTGGATTTAGGACTCTGTCTTAACATCTCACCTTAGAAAAGAAATTCTCAACAATGCTGACAACGAGAGTTAATTAAGTGCACATTGGTTCCTGCCCTTCTACCAGGATAAGTGATGAGGGTTTGAATTAAGCATAAGAGGCCCAGAGAAGCTCATGGTTGTCTTCCCAGCATTTGGGAGGCTGAGACAGGAGGATTAATGTGAGTTCAAGGCGAGCCTAGGCTATATTGCAAAACTCTGTCGAACAAGCTTGGAAGCTGGTACCATCCGGTCAGTGAAGTGCCGGGACCCCAGAGTCAGGATGAACCCAGCTACAGAACTTCACAAGGCACTGAGAGCCCAGCCCATCGCTCTAGTGGCTGAGCCCCTCCTTCTAGAAATGTTAGTCCTGGAGGAATGTCAGCATGGCTTTGCCTCCTGGATCCCACCCATTGTGTCCAGCCTTTCTGAAGTCCTTTTGTCCAGCTGACAGAAGCCATAACTGAACTCACTGACAAGAGTTGAACTATGCTTTCTCTCCCCTTCACTGCTCCCCCACCTCAGTCTACAATGAGCCTTCCAAGTTCATTACTGCAGATGGTCCTGGTCGAGACCCAGGGGCTGAGGCAGAAGCTTATTATCCAGCCCCCGGGATAGTGAGCACTGGCCGGCAGCCGCAGTTCTTCTGAAACAGTCACATCCAATTAGAAGAAACATTAAGGGCTTTCCTCTGGAGCCCATTAACAAATTAGTCCTACCACAAACTGAGAGGGACTGGATGGGACCAAATACCTTTTGCCCACTGGATAATCTGATAATTTGGAGAAGAAACAGTGCAGAACATTGGTGTGTGTGTTGGGGAGGGGGCGGGGTCAAAAGTATGAGTGACAGGTGATGAGGGGAGGGATCTGATCTTGCGTGTCCATGCCACGCAGGAAAGAAACGTTCCTGATATTGAGTAATTCTGCTATTATGTTAAGATGGTCAGAGTCAGGGAACACGGCAGTAGTTTCTTTCATTTAATTTGATATTTTGTTTTGTTTTGTTTTCTGAGACAGAGTTTCTCTGTGTGGCCCTAGCTGTACTAGAACTCAGTCTGTAGACCAGACTGGCCTCAAACTTGAGTTCCTCCTGCCTCTGCCTCTCCCTGTGCTGGGATTAAAGGCTTGCAGCCACCACTGTCTGACCTTAATTTAAGTTTTAAAATTTATGTGTGTGGGTATTTTGCCTGGCGCTATGTCTATGTGCCCATGGATGCCAGAAGAAGGCATCAGATGCACTTGGAAATGTAGTTACAAATTGTTGTCCAGAGTCATGAGGGTGCTCAGAATCGAAACTAGGCCTTCTGGAAGAACTACAAGCCGCTCTTAACGTCTGGGCTATCTCTCCAGCCCCATCTGAGACAAAAAAAAAAAAATTAAAACTTTAAAAACATAAACATGCTCTTTTTCGTGACGCCTTCTAGGCGGTCGGCTGTGTCAAGATGAAGCTGAATATCTCCTTCTCCGCCACTGACTGTCAGAAATTCATTGAAGTCGATGACGAACGCAAGCTGCGCACCTTCTATGAGAAGCGCATGGCCACAGAAGTAGCTGCTGATGCCCTTGGTGAAGAGTGGACGGGTTCTGCGGTCCGGATCAGCTGTGGGAATGACAAACAAGGCTTTCCCATGAAGCAAGGCGTTTTGACCCATGGCAGAGTGCGCCTGCTGTTGAGTAAGGGCCATTCTTGTTATAGACCAAGGAGAACTGGAGAGAGGAAGCGCAAGTCTGTTCCCGGCTGCATTGTGGACGCCAATCTGAGTGTTCTCAACTTGGTTATTGTGAAGAAAGGAGAGAAGGATATTCCTGGACTGACAGATACCACTGTGCCTCGTCGGTTGGGACCTAAAAGAGCTATTAGAATCCGAAAGCTTTTTAATCTCTCTAAAGAAGATGATGTCCGCCAGTATGTTGTCAGAAAGCCCTTAAACAAAGAAGGTAAGAAGCCCAGGACCAAAGCACCCAAGATTCAGCGTCTTGTTACTCCACGTGTCCTGCAACACAAACGCCAGCGTATTGCTCTGAAGAAACAACGCACTAAGAAAAACGAGGAGGCTGCAGAGTACGCTAAACTTTTGGCCAAGAGAATGAAGGAAGCCAAAGAAAAGCGCCAAGAACAGATTGCCAAGAGAGGTATGCTGTCCTAACTGAGAGCTTCTACTTCTAAGTCTGAGTCCAGTCAAAAATAAGTCTTTAAGAGTAACAAATAAATAATCAGACCTTGAAAAAAATAAAATAAATAAAAACATAAACATATTACAGCCATAGGTGAGAAGCCTCCGGGCATTCTTGTGACTGTTCTCCCAAACGGTACAGTGGAGAGCCCAGAAACTGACACATATATGGTCAAAGGATTTGCAACTTTTAAAGTGACCAGTCAACTCAGTGAAAAGGAAAACCTTTTAAAAATATTTTTCTGTTATTATATTTAATTATTTATGTGTCTGTCTGTGTATAGTACAGGTGCCCTGAGATATCTAAGTCATTGAATGCCTAGACCTGGAGTTATAGGGTGTTAGAAGCCACCTGAGATGTTTGGTGGAACGAATCTCAGACCCTCTGCAACAACAGTGTATACCCGCAACTGCTGAGTCATCCCTCCAATCACTAGAAAGGGATTTTTTTTTTTTGGTTAGCCTAGCCTTTAATGGCTAAGCTATCTTTCCAGTCCAAATGAAAATCTTTTAAACAAGTGTTGATGACAAACTCCATTACCTTTCTTGTTGTGGGACATGTTTTGAGACAAGAGCTCCCTATGTACCCAGGCTATGTATTCCAGGGTTGAGGTTAGAATTCTCAATCCTTCTGTCATGCATCCCCATGTGCTAGAATTCCAGGTGTGCACCATCATGCCTAGCTCTAATTGCTTTCCTTCCTTCTTTTTTAAAGATATATTTGTTTATATTTCATTTGTATGAGTGATTTTCCTGCATGTCTGTGCACCTGTACTGTGTGCCTGGTGCCTGTGGAGGCCAAAATAGGATCAGACAGATCCTTTGAAACTGGAGTTAAATATGGTTGTGATCTGACAGGTAGGTGCTAGGAATCAAACCCAGGGTTTCTGGAAGAGTAACCAGTGCTCCTAACTACTAAGCCATCTCTTTAGCCCCACCTATCTCTCCTGTCTGTCTGTCTGTCCATCCACCTTGCTATCTATCTATCTATCTATCTATCTTCCTCCTCTTTCATTTTTTTTTTTTTTTTAGATTGAGTCTCTGTGTAGCCCTGGCTCTCCTGAAACTCACTGTGTAGACCAGAGTGGTCTCAAATTCATAAGAATCTGCCTTCCTCTGCCTCTCAAGTGCTTGTATTAAAGGTATATGACCATGCCTTTGTCATGGCCAGCTTACGGTTCTTATATAAATTTTATAGTAAGATGCCATGGCCTAAGCCGGACAGTGGTGGCACACGCCTTTGATCCCAGCACTTGGGAGGCAGAGGCATGCGGATTTCTGAGTTTGAGACCAGCCTGGTCTACAGAGTGAGTTCCAGGACAGCCAGGGCTACACAGAGAAACCCTGTCTCAAAAAAAAAAAAAGAAAGAAAGAAAGAAAAGATACCATGGCCTGTATCAACTGGGATGTGGATCAGCAGGCAGTGCTTGCTTAATGAAGCCCTGGGTTCAATCTCCAGCACTGAGTGAATGGCCATGTTAGTACACATTTGTAATCTCAGCAAGCCTGCAATATATGAGACTCTATACAGAAAAAAAAGAAAGAACAAAAGAAAGAAAGAAAGAAAGAAAGAAAGAAAGAAAGAAAGAAAGAGAGAAAGAGGGGAAAAAAGAAGAAAGAAAAGAAAGCAACAAGAAAAACAACCACCATCTGGGAAAGAACTGGTCTGTTCTTACTACACAAAAGGTACCTATGTGAGGTGATGGGCACACTAATTACTTCGAATGTAGTTATCATTTCACAATGTGTACATATATTAAAACATCACCTTGTATACCTTAAGCACATACAATTTTGACAATTATACCTCAATAAAGCTGAAAAAACTACAAAGAATTGGTATGACGGGACTTTTCTGGCTTAGGTTAATTCATCTGGCTTCCCACCCTGTCCCTTATTCTTATTGCCCCAAATCTTTATTGGTTTCTTTAAATGATTAGAAAGCAATGTGTGGCTGGGCAGTGGTGGCACACGCCTTTAATCCCAGCACTTGGGAGGCAGAGGCAGAGGCAGGCAGATTTCTGAGTTCGAGGCCAGCCTGGTCTACAGAGTGAGTTCCAGGACAGCCAGGGCTACACGGAGAAACTCCATCTTGAAAAAACAAAACAAACAAACAAACAAGCAAAAGCAATGTGTGCTTGTTGTAAAAACAATGCAAAGATTGGACACGGTGACATGTGCCTGTAACTCCAGCGTTTAGGAGCCAGAGGTGGAAAGGTCACAAGTTTGAAGCCTATATGGGTTACTTAGTGAGACTCAGTCTCAGTCATTAAGTTTTAAGAGTAACCGGGGGTGGGGGTTGGGGGAAGCTGGTGAGATGGCTCAGTGAATGAAGGATAGGCAAGACATACCACCTGAATCTGAGGGGTGGGGGAAAGCTGGTGAGATGGCTCAGTGAATGAAGGATAGGCAAGACATACCACCTGAATCTGACCCTCAGAACCCACATGGTGGAAGGACGGGACTGACTCCTCCCTAGTTGTTCTTTGATGCCCACATGTGTGCCATGGCATGTGTGCACCTATACACAATAAGTATATGCACAAATAAGAAATGTAGTTTTTTGGTTTTTTTTTTTAAATCACAAGAAAAACAAGGGGACTGGCAGTATTTCTCAATGCTAGAGGGCTTGCTTAGTATGTGTGAAACCCTAGATAGTGTTTCTCAAAGGGGAAGTTTTGTACTTAGTGAAAGGTGATACTCAGGATGCTGGGGAGATAGCTTAGTGATTGAGAGCACTGGCTGCTCTTGCAGAGGACTGGGTTCAGTTCCTAACACCCTCACAGAGCTTCACAACCATAAATCTAGTTCCAGTGGATTTGACACCTCTTCTGGCCTTTGTGGGCAATTCATACATGTGGGACACAGACATACATGCAGGCAAAACACCTATACATATAAAGTAAAAATAAATAAATCTTGATGAAAAAAAAACAAACAACATCTTTTCTGCTCTCACTAGATCCCAGGGCTATTGAGTTTTCAGCCCCTCCTGGAACCATTCCACCTTGGACCAAATTTTTCTGTTTAAGAGCAGGGTGGGAAAATTTCAGCAAACATAGGTACTTGCAATGAACTAAGTGTCTTTATAGCATCTTTCTCTCACCAAAACAGAGACTGCTCAGGGTCAACACTAGTAGTACATGGGAAGTAGAATCAGGTGCACAGATCTATTTCTGATTCCTCATCATTTAATCCTAAACTGGCTTACCTCACCCAAGAGATCCAGACAGTGTCTTACGGTGACCATGAAGGATGGACTGATGCCCTGGGGTACCTCACGTGGGAAAGAGTGAGTGGTAAGAGGAAGTCAAAGTCTATTTAGCACTCTGTTAATGAAGCTTCCTGCTTCTTTTCTTCCCTCCCTCCCTCCTTCCCTCCCTCCCTCCCTCCTTCCCTCCCTCCCTTCCTTCCTCCCTAGTCTCTCCTTCCTTTTTCACCCAAGTAAAACCTGTGGGAAATGCTGGTATCCTTCTGAACTGAAACCTTTCACATTTTTTCCTCTGATTGCAGAGAGGCAAGCGTTGATCCCCCCCATTGTCTGCGATTGAACACCACCTCAGACCCATAATTATCTCTTCTCCTGGCAGGCCTTAAGATGAAACAGACAGGAAGACCCGAGCGGATTCTCCTCAGATGCCACCTCTTAGCACCCGGCTTTGCGAGCCTGTTATTTGGAGAGTTGCAGAAGGCACAGCCCCATCCCACCAAGGATCAATGGGAAAATAAGCAGTTGCTGGTGACTAGGTTGTGGTCTCCTGCAGTTGTCAGGCCTCCTTGGTAATGGCTATTTATCTCCCACTTAATTGGCACCTGGGCTCCCCCTCATTCCGTGCAAGCTGGCACTTCCCATCACTGCCACCCTGGGCAAACAGCAGCCTGCAGAAGCGTGACAGGAATGGTCCGACATCTCCTGCCCAGAGACTGGGGATGTTCACGATGACCTTCACAGGAGTGAGAGCCTGTGTGTGTGTGATGTCACTCTGGTCACCAAGGCTACAGACAGCTGTACTGGCTTTCAGCCCTCCTTGGCTGAGGATCCTGGCCATTCTTTGGTAGACAACAGTGTGAGGTTTGGAAACATCTAATGTTCCTAGTGGAAGAAGATGCCAGTGAACCTCAGAGAGAGGGAATCGTTGGCTATCTTGTTATGTGGTTTGATAAATGAGTACTCTGTGCGTTGGGTGTCTTGTTCTTTTTCTTTTTCCAGACAAGGTCTTACTGGGGCTGCTCTGGTACTTGGTGTATAGTCCAGGCTGTGAGTTTGCAACAGTCGTCTATGCCCCTATGCCTGCCTTACATATATCCTCTTTAAAAGCTGGATAACAGTGATATAGCTCATCAGGTAAAGGACCTTGCCGTCAAGCCTGACAGTCTGAATTTAGTTCACAGGACCCACATGGCAGAAAGAGAACCCATTCCTACAGGATCCTAGGACCCTTACATTTACACCATACCCAGCATGCACGCATGCACACCTCCTCCCTCCAAATAAAAGCAATCAAACAATAATAATAGCCTCTGGACATGGACATGTTGTATACTCCACAGTCTGAGACAGGAGGATCTTGGGTCCGAGGCCATCCTGAGCTACGGAACAAGTTCTGGGACAGCCTTGGGCTAACTAGGGAAAATTTCCCCCCCAAAGCAAAAAAGGAATGAAAGAAAGGAAGAGAAGGAGGAAGGAAGGAAGGAAGGAAGGAAGGAAGGAAGGAAGGAAGGAAGG
>NW_021604591.1:15019678-15027371 GCF_004785775.1 Grammomys surdaster
AGGAAGGAAGGAAGGAAGGAAGGAAGGAAGGAAGGAAGGAAGGAAGGAAGAGAGGGAGGGATGGGGAAGAAGGAGGGAAGGAGGGAAAGAAGGAAGGAAAATCAGAAAGGAGGGAAAGAAAAAGAGAAATATATTAGCACATAAGCAAAAATCACACACACACACATGCGCACACACACGCACACACACACACACACACACACACACCAAAAATCAAAGCGAAACCAAAAGCACAAGCCATACTAGGAGTTGTATAATAAAGACAGTTTATCATGAAAAATTCTGAAAAATTACTCACCGAAACTTGGAAAATCAAATTCTGGAATTCGTACTTTAAGTCAGTTTAAGCAAAAACCTAACTAAATGGAGGCTTCCGAGATGGGTGAACAGATAAAGGCACTTGTCTCCACACGAGAAGACTTGGGTTGGGGGCCAACACAGTGGAATGAGAGAACTGACTCTTGTCCTCTGACCTCTACATGAGCACACAAGGCATGCATGTGCACACAGAGAAAGAAGGCAGGGAAGGAGGGAGGGAGGGAGGGAGGGAGGGGGGGGGGGGGGGGGGGGGGGGGGGGGGGAGAAAGTTTTTTTTTAAATCTAACTAAATATAATCCCCTCAGGTTTTAATGCGTCTGTGTTCACACAGAGGACGCATCTCAGAGACCTGTGCAATCTCATAACTTGATGTTATTTGGGAAGTCACTCTCACCTGGTGATAGTTAGGCAAGACTCCCTCTTTCCATTCTTTTTCTCCACTCTGATGCAGAGGCTAGGCTGCCTGGAGTTCAAGACTGAGTCAGCCTGTGAGATCCTCTCTGAGCTCAATAGGAGGGTCCCGATCATGGGTGAAGGATGCCAAGGTCTTGTTTGAAAAATTCTTACATGTAAAAGCTAAAACTATAGAGCTGGGAGCCAGGGAGATGGCTCAGTATTAGAAAATGCTTACCATCAAACTGGAAGACCTGCAGTCCATCATTCAGATCTATACAGAGTAAGAAAAATAAACTCTCTGAAGTTGTTCTCTGATGTTCACACAGGCATCATGACATGTGGACACACTCCACATATATATATATGTCAGACCGCTTATAGAACCTTAAAAAAATAAAAGATATAAATATTCATGACCTTGGGTTAAATAGTAATTTCTGTAATTGGATATCAGATGTCTGAGGCATTAAAAAAAAAAACACTAAATAAACTGGGCTGAGTTCATTGTGGCATAAGCTAGCCTGGGCTACATAACAAGACATTCTCACTTGCCTTCCTACCAGAGGCAATTTAATTTTCAAAGATTTTGTTTGTTTTGAATCAAGGTCACAGGTAGCCCAGGTTGGCCTAGTTGCTGTTTATCAAGGCTGACCATGAGCTTCTGACCCTCCTAACTCCACTCCCAAGTGCTAGATTACAAGCCTCCAAGGCCAGCCAGACTGTGGTTTCTTGTAGGTAACTGACATGTGGGAAACAAAACAGAGGCTAAGCTCAGGACCGCTGTATTGTAACCATGAATAATTTTTGTTTATTTGGTGTTTGAGACCGTCTCACTATATAACCCAAACTAGCCTGAAACTCCCTGTCTCCCAAATTCTCTACGTTGGTCTCCAAAGTGAATGCTGGGATTATAGGCATGTGCCACTATGCTTGGTTTTATGTGGTGTTAGATAGTAAACCAAAGCTTCCTGCATGCTAGCCAATACTCTACCAATTGAACATTCCCCATCTTCATAAAGGTTTTCTAAAACAGACCTAATATAACCAAGACTAACCTTGAATTCCTGATTCTCTTGCCTTCTATATTCTAGGTCACAGGTGTGGACTGCCACACATAGATGGGCATGTATTTTCATATTTGATTACTGTCTCAAGATAACTATGGATATCTTCTCTCAAGAATGTTTTCAATGAAACCTGATTTAAAATTTCTTTTTATAAAAAAAAAAATGAGTTTGGACAGGTTGAATGTCTAGCTGTTGCAGATTTATTAAGTTACCATGATAAAACATTCTGACCAGATGGGAGAGAAGGCTCAACAATTAAGATCATGTACAGCTCTTGCAGAGCACCTGGGTTTGGTCTACAACACCCACCTGAGGCAGCTTACAACCACTCCAGCTCCAATGGATCCTGTGCCCTCTTCTGAACTCCTTGAGCATCTGCACACACACACACACACACACACACAAACACGCGTGCACACTTAAACTAAACAAAGAACCCAAATACTGTGATCAAAACAACTTAGGGGAGCAAAGTTTCATCTTGCAACTCCCAGGCCACACCCATCATCTAGAGAAGTCAGGGCAGAAATTCAAGACAGGAACCTAAAGGCTGAAATGACGGAGGAACACTGCTTGATGGCTTTCTGACTCACACACAGGTTCATGGTCAGCTAACTAGCATCCTTATATAGCCCATGACTACCTGCCCAGGGGTGATGCCTCCCATATGGGTTGAGCTTTCCTATCAATCAATAAACAAGACAATCCCTTACAGATATGCTCTCTTAGGTTTCCATTGCTGTGATAAAACACCATGACCAAGGGCCACTTGGAAGGAAAAGACTTTTTTAATCTTCAGGTTATGATCCATTATCTGGGGAAGTCAGGGCAGAAACCCAAGGTGGGAACCTAGAAACAAAAACTGAAGAAGCAATGAAACATTGCTGCCTACCACGTTGCTCCTCATGGCTTGCTCAGCCTGCTTGTTACAGCACCCAGGATCACCAGCCCAGGGATGGCACCACCGCAGCCAGCAAGGCACTCTCACATTAGTGATTGCATTAATCAAGAAAATTGACCATAAACTTGTCTACAGGCCCTCTGATTAGGGGATTTTCTTAGTTGAGGTTTCCTCTTTACAAATGATGCTAGTTTGTATCAAGTTAACAAAAAACTAGCCAGCACACATGTCCACGGGCCAGTCTGCTCTGAGCAATTCTTCACTGGGAGCCTTCTTCCCAGATAATACTTGGCTGTGTTAAGTTCACAACTAAAGTTTATTGGATACTAACCAAGCATCTATGTATGCACGAGGGGTTATAAAACAGGAGAGCATGAGGATACAGGAAGTTTCAAAGATGTTACTATAGCAGCCAAAACATGGCTGTTATTGTAAGAGCCAGAAGAGATGGAGAGATGGATGGAGAGCCCACAGACATAGATAAAGATACAGGTACAGACAGAGATTGAAATACAGATTACTTCAATATGTGTATGGCATATGAGGTGGGAAGTAGGCAGGATTTTTACATACTCACACACATACACACAAACACACACACACTCATGCCACCATGCCAGGATCTTCAACACAATCTTACAAAGCAGGGGATACTACCACTGCACCTTCCAAGAGAGAAAACAGCTGTCCTGAGAGCCTGCTCTGACTTAAAGACTTTGAGCATTTCCCTTACCTGCTTTTCAGAATGTGCCAGTTGTCATGTTAGCCATGACAACTCTGCAGCTGAGTTGGAGGCCACAGAAAACCACCGAGAAGAGGTGGCATTTGAGGTGGGCCCTAGAGGATAAATTGCCAAGTGCATCTGAGCCTGTTCACATAAGTGTGTGCATGTGCATGTGCGTGTACGTGTATGTGTGTGTCCAGGGTTGAGGGAAAGGGGTAAAGGGGTAAGCGGAGGAGTGGAAAAGGTTCAGTAGAAACAATGGATACAAATGCTCATTTAGCTCTTGACTGCATGGTTCCAGCAGAAAGTAAGTGAAGCTTTCGCACAGAACAATTTCCCTGTGTTTTACTTGTAAGACAACCCAAAAACTTAGAGGAAAAATATGAGGAAGGCTGGGCATGGTGCCACACACCTGCAACTCCAGTACTTCCGATGCTGGAAGATGGGGCTGGAAGCTAGCCTGGACTACATAGCTAGCTAGACTCTGTCTAGAAAACAAGCAATTATGTGTAAACAAATACACCAGAGCCAGAACCATAGCACCCCCAGCATAGGAAAGAACTATTCAGTTCTTTGATTGTTCTTTAACAATTTCTATGTGCATGTTCTGTTAGCCAATTGTAAACAAGCTTCTTGGAAACTGCGAATGGAGCTGCCTCGCTTAAGTAGCATACAACACACATAACTGTTTCTGCCCTAAGTATGGGTTTCTGGCCTATGTGGAGAGTAAAGCATGTTGTTGTATGTTTTATTTGGATTTGGGGTTTTGGAAAAGCAGTTTTTATGTCTTAGCCTCCCATATGCCAGGTGCTAGGATTACAGGCATAGAATCTCCACACCTGGAGATTTGAAGGTGTGTGTGCGTGTGCGTGTGCGTGTGTGTGTGTGTGTGTGTGTGGTATGGATATTGAGCCCATGGTCTCACACATGCTAGGCAACCCAACCGCTCTATCACAGAACTACATCCTGTCCCTCCTCCTTATCCTCTTCCACCTTGAGACAGGCTCTCAGGTAGCCTAGGCTGGTCTCTAATTCTCTATGTATCAGAGGATGATCTTGAACTCTGTCCTCTTGGTTCCATCTCCCAAGTGCTGGGATTATAGACAAGCACCACCATCCCAGACATTTTAGTCTTTTTGTGAGAGGATCTTAATGTGTAGTCCGGGCTGACCTGGAACTTGAATCTATGTCTATCCTCCTGCCACTGCTTCTGCTTCCTGAGGGTTGGGATTTCTTGTGAGCCTGATGACATGAGTTTAGATTCCTGGAGCCCATGAAAAAGCCAGACACCAGAGTGTGCATCTGTAGTCCTGGAACCCCTGGTAGAAGATGGTAGGTGGTCTCCCTTAAATATTCAGGCTGCCTAGCTTGGTGTGTGCAGTGTAGCAGCAAACAAGGTAGACCTCCAGATACAACCATGGCAGGTAGCCTATGCCCTCATATACGTCAAACACAAAATAATTAAACATGTAATAACTATCCCATATTTTTTTAGTTAGCTTGCTCTTGATTATTTAATTTATTGAATGACACATTTAGTTATCATTATTTGAATAACAAATGTGATCAGGCTCTGTGCCTAAGGAATGATAAGACACAGATAGATAGATAAATAAATGATTATTAAGTCAGGCATAGTAGCAGACACCTGTGCCTTCATGCTTTGTACAACATCCTGGCAATCAAGAGGCAGAATCAAAAGGCTCACAAATACAAAGCCTGTTATGATTCTAAGGTTTTTTTTCTACATTTATTTATTTATTCATTTAGTGTATGTGGGGGGGCGCACGCTCATGTGCAAGTGCACCATAGTGCAATTGTGTAAATCAAAAGACAGCTGGGGGAGTTAGTTCTGTTTTCTCTTTCCTTCCTTTTCTTTTCTTTTCTTTTCTTTTCTTTTCTTTTCTTTTCTTTTCTTTCTTTCTTTCTTTTTTTTTCGAGACAGGGTTTCTCTGTGTAGCCCTGGCTGTCCTGGAACTCACTCTGTAGACCAGGCTGGCCTAGAACTCAGAAATCCGCCTGCCTCTGCCTCCCAAGTGCTGGGATTAAAGGCAAGCGCCACCACCGCCCAGCTTAGTTCTGTTTTCTATCATATGGGTTCCAGGGATCAAATTCAGGTTGTCAGACACTGCTATTGAATCAAGGAAACAATCCAGCTGGAAGTGGTGACAAGTGTCTATAAGCCCATTGGACTTACAGGAAGCTGAGGAAGGAGGATCACAAGTCTAGTACCTGCCTAGGTTATAGAATGAGCTCTCTTCTATTAGAGAGGCTGGAGGATGGTTCTGCAGTGCTGCTATTACAGAAGAATGGAGTTCAGTTCACAAACATACACTTTTGTTTAAAGGGCTGGAGAGATGGTTCAGTGGTTAGGAGTGCATACTGCTCTTGGTAGAGGACCTGAGTTTGGTTTACAGCACCACATAAGGTAGCTCATGACTTACTGCAAGTCATGCTACAAGGGATTGGATGCCCTCTCTGGCCTCTTTGGGCATTGCCACTCGGGCGCACAACTGGCATATATATGTGTGTGTGTGTGTGTGTATGTATGTATATATGTATACATGTATATGTATATATATATATACATGTATACATGTATATGTATATATATATGTATACATGTATATGTATATATAAGTATGTGTGTATGTATATATATGTATATGTGTATATATATCTCCATATATATTAAGCAAATTTAGTTTAATATATTCTTTTTTGCCGGGCGGTGGTGGCGCACGCCTTTAATCCCAGCACTTGGGAGGCAGAGGCAGGCGGATTTCTGAGTTCGAGGCCAGCCTGGTCTACAGAGTGAGTTCCAGGACAGCCCCGGCTATAAAGAGAAACCCTGTCTCGAGAAAAAAAATATTCTTTTTTTTAATGATTTACGTATGTGAGTACACTGTAGCTGTCTTCAGACACATCAGAAGGTGGCATCAGATCCCATTACAGATGGTTGTGAGCCACCATGTGGTTGCTGGGAATTGAACTCAAGACCTCTGGAAGAGTAGTCAGTGCTCCTAACTGCTGAGCCATCTCTCCAGCCCCAGATTTAGTTTATATGTCAGATTTAGTTTATATACATATAAACTAAATCTTTTTTATAATCTTTTTAAAAATGAAAGGAAGCGATCTAATGGAGGTGACTTTACCTCACTGCTGTTTTCCCTTAGCTGTGTGTGGGGTGATTGATGAGAGTGCGGTCTCTTTCCTCCCTAGAAAGAAAAGGACTCAGGCCAGCAAGGGTTAAAGCAGACTGCCTGTCTCTGCTGGGGAGCTTGGGGCTCCTCCTGAGATGGGCCCCGATGCTGGCATGCTCTGCTGATTACAATCCTCCACACCCAGAAGGCTCTGACTAGGTTTGACATAATCAGCTCACAGTCTCTGCCTGCACTCTTTCACAAGCAGGCCATTTTCACATCTTTTTCATGGAATCGGACAAGCGGAAAAATAATTAATGTTACCTCAGCCCAACAATGACCCTGGCTGTGATTCAAGAGAAGGCCTGTTGCGTAAACTGCCTTTTAATTGAGGGTTGGGGCAGACCGCACATGCTCCTGTATCGGTTCTGCCTCCTTGGCCACAGACGATGAAGACGGTCCTAAGATGAGCACCCATGCTCAATGAGTGCTACCAGTTTCAGGTTCAAAGGGCTTCCCTGAAAGAATTCGGTTCATGTACTTGGCAAGCCCAAGCCTATTGTACCTGCCAGAAAACTCCAGAATATACTGTTGGCTGTTTATATTGATAAAAGGTGAAAATGACTTCCTCTTTGTAGAAGACCCAACATTAGGACCCACAACTCTTTTCTGGGATGCCCCGTTTCGACTGAAAAAGATGTTAAAAGCAAAGGAAAGACATGGCCACTGTGGCTCCAGCTCCGGTTGTCATGCAAGCGTTGGACTGGATGGAATCATCTCTCTGTTTGATTTGAGATCGTCTCTCTACCTAGCCCTGATTGGCCTGGAACTGGCTGGAACTAGCCTGGGCTAGGCTAGCCTTAAAGATCTCCCTCACTGCCCCGCCTTTAAGTGCTAGGACTTAAGGCCTGCAGCACCACGTCCTGCACCATTTATAGTCTCTAGTTTTACAAGTCTCTTGTCAACCAAGAATGATGCTGCCACGTTTGAAGCGTGAGCTAAAGGTTTCTTAAATAATTGGATATAGAGTCACCATTTAACACAGGGATTTCTACCTTTAAATATGACACGCAAGGACCATCATTTACAACAGCACTGAGAGAGAGAGAGAGAGAGAGAGAGAGAGAGAGAGAGAGAGAGAGAG
>NW_021604591.1:15027381-15029824 GCF_004785775.1 Grammomys surdaster
AGAGAGAGAGAGAGAGAGAGAGAGAGAGAGAGAGAGAGAGAGAGAGACTAATAAAGGCTAACATATAAAAGCTAACAATTATCAACAGACAGACAGGTAGGTAAGCTGAATGTCTTGTGTCTTTATGAGAAACTATTTACTTGTAAAAAGAAATAGAAGCCTGGTGAGGTGTAATCTCAGTGTTTGGAAGGTAGGGGCAGGAAGTGTCAGGGAATCCGCCACAAGACAGAGTTTAAGGCCTGGCCCAGCTAGAGGGATCAGTGGATGAAAGTGCTCGCTGCTTCATGAGTCTGATATCCTGAGTTGATCCTGAGATCTCACAGCAGTAGAAGAAAGCTGACTCTCTTGCTGGGAGGTGATGGAGGGTTGACACACGTGCTGGAGGCTTGTCTGGGTTGCAAAATGAGCTCCAGTTGGGCAGTGCTGGCACTCTCCTGAGTGCAAGGCCAGTCAGACAAACTCCAAGACAGCCAGGGCTACACACAGAGAAACCCTGTCTCAAAAAAATAAATAAATAAATAAATAGAGAAAGAAAGAAAGAAAGAAAGAAAGAAAGAAAGAAAGAAAGAAAAAAAAAGAAAAAAGGAAAGAGAAGGAAAGGAAGGAAGGAAGGAAGGAGGGAAGGAAGGAAGGAAGGAAGAGAAAGGAAGGAAGGAAACCAACTTTCAACTTCTAACCTCCACATGCATGAGAGATGGCAACACTTGTATTCATACACATCATAAGCATGTAATAACATTATTATAATAATAATTTATTATTTAAATTAATTAATTTTGATACAGAGTTTAAAGCTAGACTGGCTAGAAAAGACCTTGTCTCTAAAATAAAATAAGGATTAAAATACTGATGCATGGGGGAGGAGCTGCATGAGGGGAACTGGGATGAGAGGGAGGATGTGATTGGGATGTAAAGTGAATGAATAAATAAATGGAAAACAAACAAAAACACTGGTACATGATTATAACATGAATGAAGTTTAAAAAGCACAGTGCTGCTGGGCAGTGGTGGCGCACGCCTTTAATCCCAGCACTTGGGAGACAGAGGCAGGCGGATTTCTGAGTTCGAGGCCAGCCTGGTCTACAGAGTGAGTTCCAGGACAGCCAGGGCTACACAGAGAAACCTTGTCTTGAAAAACAAACAAACAAACAAACAAACAGTACAATGCTAAGCAGTTATATGCTCAGAATACATATATTATTTTATTTATATGAAATCCAGGATAGACAAATACAAACAGAAAATAGTTTGGTGTTTGCTTAAATCTAATAAGAATGGAAGATTTTTTATTCCACTGAGGGCCAGCACTAAGAGTTGAGTGGGAGAGTTGGCTCAGTGGTTAAGAGGAGTTGTTGTTGTGAAAGACCTGGGTTCGATTCCCAGCACCCACACAAAGGCTCATCACCTCCTCAGGAATCAGCACCTGTGGTAGCACAGGTATACATGAAGGTAAAACTCTCAAACACATTAATAAAATCTAATTTTTTTTTAAAGAGAGAGCTAAGAGGTCTACTTTCAAGCATTAAAGCTATTCTAGAATTGTGGTATTGGTTTAAAATGTGGTATGGATGTGTACTAAGAATGACTGAATTATACACTTATATCTGGAAGTTAGGCCAGCCTGGTCTATATATTAAGTTCTAGGTCAGCCAAGGCTTATCTCAAATAAAAAAAGCCTGCTGTGGTAGATCATGCCTATAATCCCAGCACCAGGAAGGATGAGGCAGGAGGCTACACAGACACTGTCCAAAGAAAGAAAGAGAAATAGGAAGTTGGGGGAGAAAGAGAAGAATGGGGGGGGGAGAAAGAATGGATGGATGGATGGATGGATGAAGGGAGGGAAGGAGGGGGACAAAGGAAGGAGGGAAGGAAGGAAGGAAGGAAAGTGAAGGCAGAAAGTAGGCAACAATTGCACTCTCCAATGACTGTGTACCGATACTGAGTCTCCTAAAACCTTCTTGGGTTATCTGTGATCAGGATCTTTCCACCTAAGTATTCAGGGAAGGACGTGAGTACAGATGCCTGTGGATGTCAGCCAGAGTCACAGGTGGTTATAAGCTGCACAGTGTGGGTGCGGGGAACTGAACTCTGGTCTTCTGTAAGAGCAGTACTTGCTTCTAACTACTGAATCTTCCCTTTAGCACCATTTATAGCATATTAAGTGTAAAACTAAGTACAAAAACTGAACTATAAACAGGACACTCAAAAATATGAAACGAATTAGATGTGTTTTCCCGTGCCTGTGAGTAGTAACTCTCTCAGGAGGCAGAGGCAGGAGGATCACTGCAATAGTTGCAACGTAAATTTCAGTGTCATCTACATAGCAAGTTCCAGGATAGCTGGGGATGCATAGTGAGAGTTGGAAAAGGAGAGAAAGAGAAAGAGAGAGGAAGCAAGAGAGAGAGAGAGAGAGAGAGAGAGAGAGAGAGAGAGAGAGAGAGAG
>NW_021604591.1:15029834-15036070 GCF_004785775.1 Grammomys surdaster
GAGAGAGAGAGAGAGAGAGAGAGAGAGAGAGAGAGAGAGAGAGAGAGGAAGAAGAGGAGGTGGAGGAAGCAGAGGAGGAAGAAGAGGAGGAGGAGGAAACAGAGGAGGAGGAGAAGGAGGAGGAGGAGGAGGAGGGCATCTTTTTTGGGCATACTCCTAGCTTCCCAGATCATCAGGTGGCTGAAGTAGACAGGTGTGAGGCCAGCCTGGGCAAATTAGAGAGACCTGACCTTAAAATACTAGTGTTTGCGTAGATAGTAGTTATAAGTGTAGTTTGGTGGTAAAGCATCTGCCCAGCATAGGTGAGATACTAGATTCAACTGATAGTTTTAGGAAAGAAAAGAAAGAAGGAAGGAAGGAAAGAAGGGAGGGAGGAAGGAAAGAAGGGAGGAAGGAAGGAAAGAAGGGAGGAAGGAAAGAAGGAAGGAAGGAAGGAAAGAAAGAAAGAAGGAGAAAGGCAAAAGAAAAGAGACCTGTGCTTCTAACATTTTCACCCAAATGCAGGAAAGAACCAATTCGTGTGAATGGTCTTTTGATCCCCCTCACATAACATACTTTGGGCACATGAGCATGCACACATACCCACACACCAACATCCAGGAAAAACATGGACTTGTGACTTTAGATGAGATACCCAGAGTAAGGTAAGAATTAGGCTTCCACGAACAGATGAATGAATAACTAAGTTGGGCTACACTCTAGTGAACTAAAAGGAAGTTAGTGAACTTGAGAGGCAGCTCAGTGGTTTTGAGTGTTTGCTGAACCTGGAGCTGGCACACAGCTTTGATCCCAGCACTGCGGATGCAGAGGCAAGTGGATCTCTGTGAGTTTGAGGCCAGCCTGGTCTACATAGTGAGTTCCAGGACAGTCAGGGCTATATAAAAAGATCCTGTCTAATGTCCCTCCCCCCACCATCCCCCGCAACACACCAAAAAGAGTGTTCTGATTTTCTGAAAGACCACAGTTCAGTTCTCAACATCTATGTCAGGTCACAGACACCTGTAACTCCAGCATCCAGCACCAGGGAACCTGACACACTTGACACACTCTTTTAGATTTTGAGGACAAGCACGCGCTCGCACTTGCACGTGTGCATGCATATGGATTGGGAAGGAAGAAACTGTCTCCACTCCAAGAGCATTTGATTTTTTTGGAAATCACAAGAAGCCTGTTAAGGAAGAAAATAATGCCTAAACTTCTGAATTTTACAAGTTCTTGGGATCCTGAATCCAAAAAGGAAACAAACAATTGAATGATTTTAGCGATTTACAATTGCAATTTGAATTTAAAACCAATGCCTGGCATAGTGGACTTGCCTTTAACACCAGTACTTAGGAGGCAGAGGCAAGCAGATCTGTGATTCAAAGCCAGCTAGAGCTATATAGCTAGATACTATCTCAATAAATAAAATTTAAAAGTATGAAGCAGGGAGCAGGAGAAATGGCTCAGTGGTTAAGAGCACTGACTGCTCTTCCAGAGGTCCTGAGTTCAATTCCCAACAACCACATGGTGGCTCACACTCATCTGTAATGGTATCTGATGCCCTCTTCTGGTGTGCCTGAAGACAGGTACAGTGTACTCATATACATTAAATAAATAAATCTTTTTTTAAAAAAAACAAACTACACATGGTAGTAAGAAGGAACGAATGAGATCTGTATGGAGCTTCTTAAAGCACCTCGTGTGGTCTCACATGCAGTGGCCTAAACCCACGGAGAAAGCACAGCAACCCAATTCTAGCAGTCAGGCTAAAGTTCAGTCCTTTCACACAGCTCTACCAGCAGAGAGCAGGGCCATTCCAGGTTCTTGTCAAGAGCAGATAGCATGTGACAAGCCTTAGATATGCCAGCATGTGACCTTATACAAGACTGGGAGAGTGGAGGAAGCTATCTAGTTCTGTAATGCGCAAGTCTAGGTCCAAATTGCGCATTACAGAACTAGATAGCTTCAGAAGAGAACCTTGGTTTTCATGGTCTGCTTTGCATCTGAATAGCTAGAAGCAGTATGCAAGCAATCCTAGGTCCAGATGCCTCCCCTAGGCTTCCTCAACCAGCCCTTCCCACCACCAGGGCTGTTCCTGCATGACATTCCTCATGTCTCCACCTGTACAAGCCCATCTTCCAGTAGAGCTAGGATCTTGTGATTATTCATCAGCGTCTTCTAAAGTTTGGCTTCAAACTCCTCAAACTCAACTAGGGATGACCTGGAAAGTTGTGCCTTCATCTATGCTTAGAGACAGGCCTGGTTTTATGGACTCTAGAACCAGGCTAGGCAAGCATTCTAGCAACTGAAGTGGTAAGTCTCGTAGGCATAGAGAATTGAGCATAGAGCATTGGTCCAACTGGATGAGTCTTCACCTTGCCGGTACCCTCCTCTATGTCCCCAGAAAGACTTGCTTACTCACCAGGGAAAGCATCCACCCTTTGGTGAAAATTAATCTGTTGACCTTTCTGTTGGGCCTGTCATTCTCCCCTCTATGGTGAACAACTGTTTGCTTTGTCCTTCCTTCACCTTTATGCATGTGGTAGTGAATGATAAATTAACTAGGCCAGGTGTAGTGGTAAATTCTTTTAAAACCAGCACTCAAGAGGCAGGGGCAAATGAATCTCTACGAGCAGTGAATTCCAGGCTACTCAGGGCTGTATAGTAAGACCCTGTCTCAAAAAGAAAGAGGAAGAAGAGCAGATTATAATAATTCTTATAATATTAAAGCTAATCCTTCTAGACCCTGGCTTAGCAATTAAGAGCACTCCTGTTCTTCCAAAGTACCTACATAGAGACACACACATATACATAATTTAAAAAAAGACAAGAAAATTTGGAGGATTCTTTTATTTGGCAAAGCCCCTACCTAACATGTGCAAAACCCTGCATTTAGTAGGCAATGATGCAAGAAGAGAATAAAAGAAAGAGAGAGATGGGGAAAGAGAAGGAAGAAAGGAAAGAAGAGAAGGAAAGGGAGGAAAGAAGAAAACTGAAGCAAAGGGATTGTCATATTCAAAGGCAGGAGAAACAGGGTTAGAATCAAAACCCCTCTGCTCCCTGGTCTCAGTTTGGAGGGAGTTGGCCCAGGGGTGAAAGCAATTACAGCACAGCTGACAGTCTAGGTTCCATCCCGAGCTCACAGGGAACAGAGAAACTTGACCTCTGGCCGCCATCAGTGTGCCCAGTGGAGGGGGCTATTTTTTAGTTGGTTTGCTTGGTTGGTTTATTTTCCAGTTTGGTTAAGGGAAAGCAGCTTTATAGAGCTCTAGAGATGGCTCGGTGGTTAACGGTGGTTATTGTTCTTACGCAGGAGCCAGGTTCAGTTCCCATCACCCAGAAAGTGGCTCGAAACCACTTGTAACTTCAGTCCCAGGGAGTCCATCACCCTCTGTAGCCTGCGAGGACACCAGACACTCAGGAAGGGGCACACACATATTAAATATATATTTTTTTGTGGTGGTAGTCTGTTTTTTGAAGTGGGATTTCTCTGCATAGCTCTTGGCTGTCCTGGAACTCACTCTGTAGCAGGCTGGAGTTGAACTCAGAGATCTGCCTGCCTCTGCTTCCTGAGTGCTAGGAGTAAGGGCGTGCACCACCACCACCAGACTATAAATAAATATTTTTAAAATAGATTGTTTAGGAAAAAGGAAATGACTGTGCTCACTGATCAGTCAGGCTGTAGAAGAAATGACATAAAATCATCTTGATGCCCTCCAAGACTCAAGTCCCTTCTTTAAAGACTTTTTAAAAAGATATTTATTTCATTTTCTCTATATATGAGTGTTTTGCCTACATGTTTGTACATGTATCAGAAAGTGACAGATTTCTTCAAACAGATGAATGTGAGCTACCATGTGGGCGCTGAGAACCAATCTCAGGTTCTCTGGAACAGCAATAAATGTGCTCTATACCACTGAGCCATATCTTCTTTAGCCTCTTCTTCTTCTTCCTCCTCTTCCTCTTCCTCCTCCTCCTCCTCCTCCTCCTCCTCCTCCTCCTCCTCCTCCTTCTTTTCCTCCTCCTTCTCCTTCCACATGTAGAAGTCATGGAACACCTCTCAGGAACTCAGGTCATCAGACCCTTCCTTCATTTTCTTCATTTCCTCCAAGACTTAGGACCCAATTTATGTGTTTCCCTCAGTCCTAGGAAAACTCAAACAGCCACCTGTGTTCCCACAAGTGACAAATTATCCCTTCCCCATGTTCAGACATTGCCTGATCCTCTATCACCTCCTCCTGAGCCAAGTCCCCTGAGCCAAGTCCCCACTCCAGGAAACCCCAGTAGAACCCTAAAGAGAAAATCTGCAAATGTCTCCCTGGACTGGAAGGAGCTTCTTATGTATCAGTTGGGGAGTTGAGTGGAGGAGTCTGCAGAAATTTCAACAAGGACTTGAGAGCAAAAAATACCGTTTTAACGGCTGAGGCTTCATCTCTCCTCAAATTGTACAAGAAATTAACTTTCTTTTCTTTTCCTTTCTTTTTTTTGGAGTAGGTGTCTCATGTAACCCAGGCTGGCCTCAAAATCACTATGTAGCTGAAGCTGGCCTTAAGAGCCTGCTCGTCCTGCCCTTGGCTCCTTAATGTGGATTGGAATTACATGTCTGTACCACCACACAGAGTTCATATGTTACTGGAGAGTGAATCTGGGATTTCAAGCACTCTAGGCAAGCACTCCACCAACTAAGCCACATCCCCAGAAGCTGGTCTGATACAACGTTTGAAATATTTATTTGTTATTTTATGCACACTGGTGTTTTGCCTGCATGTATGCCTGTGTGATGAATTAGACCTCTAGAACTAAAGCTAGTTACAGCTGTGAGCTGCTATGTGTGTGCTGGGGCTTGAACCTGGGTCCTCTGGAAGAGCCACCTCTCCAGCCCCTATAATTTTAAAAACTTTATTGGAAAGTAATTATAAACTCATAGAAAGTTGCATCTGGATGTGGTGGCACATACCCATAATCCCAGAGCCAGGAAATGCTAAGGAGAAACTTCACTGAAAGTTCAAGACTAGCCTGGTACACAGAACAAGTTCCAGTTCAATCAGGGCTACACAGTAAGAGCATGCCCTAACTAAAAATAATTCAACACATAAACAAATCCCAAGAATAGTAAGGAGAGGCCTGTGCTCCATCTACAGTTTCCTCTAGGGTACCATCTTGCATACTTATACATAATGTGTATTTTTTGCTACATTTTTCTTCTTTATTTTGGGGGGTGAGTGCACATGCCACAGTGGATATATTGACGTCAGAAGTCTGTTCCCACCTGATGTCCACAATATAGGTCCCGGCTGGGATTAAACTCAGTCTTTGGGTTTGGCAGCAAGTGCCTGTAACTGCTGAGCCATCTCCCTGGCCCCATACACATTTCTTAGATGAAGAAACTGAGGCTGATGAGGCAGCTTGCCTAAACAGACAAGCTCTAGAGAGTAAAGGTTGTCCTTCAGTTTGGGAGATAATGGAAAGGAGGAAACAATAATAATAATTTTAACAGCCTTCCACTTTTACTTTAGTATGATCGACAGTAAAAACAGCGCATAGTCTAGGTACACAACATGCTCTTGTCATTATCTCCTGACATGATGAGATCACCTATCTGTTCTCTGAGCAAATCTGAAGTATCCAAAGCATTAATGCTGACGGTTGTTATCGGCAGTAAATTATAGCTTCAGTACATATTCCTGTTACGACTAAACCCTGTGCGTGCTGTATGTAGTGAATGTGCACAGACGTACGTGCATGTCGAAGCAAGAGGAGGATGTCCTGTGGTCTGCTTTCTCGACTCCTACCGTATTCCCTTGACACAGTCTCTCCCTGAATCTGGACCTAGGCTGGCAGCCAGTAAGCTCCCATCTTTACCCCCAACAAGGCTGGGGTTACACACTCAGGTCCTTGTGCATCTTCGCAAATCCAACAACTAATCCTTATATCATCTAGCCAACATCTGGCCTTTCCCCTCTATTCTCAAAGGAACCTTCTTTGGAGAATATTCAGGGTAGACTGCTTATTTACTATGCTTGAAGTCCTAGATTCAAGCCTCTGTGCCAAATAACTATGCTAGTTAACTAATTACTTAAAGTTAGGAAGCTTCCTTTTTGTAAGAGTATTTTAGGTACAAAATGACTCATCTTAGTCAGGCGACATGGTGCATGCCAATAGTCCCAACACTCAGGAGGCTGAAGAGGGAGAATTACACTTTTCTTCCTCTCTCTCTCTCTCTCTCTCTCTCTCTCTCTCTCTCTCTCTCTCTC
>NW_021604591.1:15036080-15041049 GCF_004785775.1 Grammomys surdaster
CTCTCTCTCTCTCTCTCTCTCTCTCTCTCTCTCTCTCTCTCTCTCTCTCTCTCTCGGTGAAGGAGATTTTCAAGATAGGGTTTGTCTGTGTAGCCCTGGCTGTCCTGGACTGGCTTTGTAGACCAGGCTAGCCTCAAACTCAGAGATCCACCTGCCTCTTCCTTCTGAGTGCTGGCATTAAAGGTGTATGCCACCACATCTGTCAAGAATTATACATTTTTTGACCCTGTCTCAGAAAGCAGATGAAAAAAGGTTGGAAGTGTATCTTGCTTGTAGAGTGTCTGCATTGTATACTTTGATTCCTCGATCCTACAAAATTTAAAAACAAGCCCCCCCCACCCCCCCCCCCCCGGAAGCTTCTCCTTCACCTTTCCAGAAATGGCTATACATTGTTATATGACCCAGGAGAGCATCCTGTGAATGGCACTGTGGATTACCCTCTGTTCCAGCTTGGCATATGAGGAAAGCAATACTTAAACAATTTGTCTCAGGTCATCCCAGAGACATTTTTAAATGTCCAGAAAAATGTTTACATAACAGAGGCTGAGTCTGTTTTCATTCTATAATCTCAGAACCACAGTGAATAAACAAGGCAGTGAAAATGAGTGCTTTGAGGCTGAGGGAGGGCTCATGAGTTAGGAGTACTGCTCTTCCAGGGATCCTGATTCAATGGCACCCACAGGTAACTCATAATCACCTCTACTTACAGAGATCCAGGGCTGTCTTCTTCAGGCCTTGGCAGCCATCAGACGCACAGGAGGTACACATTCGTATATGCAGACAAAGCATCTATACACATAAAATAAATAAATAAAACAAACACTTCATGGGATGGAACCAGGACATGAGTGGATGCAAGCCCTTACTTACTCTTCCCTCTAAACTCTTGTGAAATGATAGCAGGAGATAACAGATCCCAGGATGCTCAGGTCCACGACCTGCAAGGCATAGTGGAGGGTCCGTGGTAAGGGGACCATGTGCAGGGTCCATGGTAAGAGGACTGTGTGCTTTTTCAGTTGGCCGAGCACTTCCAGAGACACCTTAATATTATAAATAATTAAAATAAATAATATTTTATGATTAGTGATCATAAAAGCGAATTTAATTCCTTTAAAAATATATATCCAAATTGGATTTAGTGTTTGAGTACAGGAAACTTTACCAAGATTATGGAAACAGAAAAGAATTCGAGATTAACATGTAGTATGTGTTTCAGTACAGGTGGCAGGACAATTAGAAATCTGGTTAAGCTACAGAAAATCTGCACAGATCTGGGAGGGATTTAGATCTTGGTGCGCTTTGGTGCAACCCATCATCAGATGCGCGGTGCACTGGGGCTCTGAGCATCCAGACTCCCCAGGTGCGGGGGAGATGATGTAAAGGGGAAGAATAAAGAGGATATTCTTCTCTGATCCACCTTTTGTGTGGAGCAAACAATTAGGCAGTCCTGGTGCCTGTGAGAGGAACTGGCGCAGTCTCTGAATGCCACCTCACGCCTGTGTTTCTGTGTTTTCCTTTTAAGAGTAATTCAGAGCATTCTCGTGGGATTCAAAAGCGGGAAGGGGGGAGGGAGTCAAAGGAAAGACTGCCCCTGGCTGCACCATTCACTTCATAGGCATTACCTCTAAAATAAGATGTAAGTATCGATTTTTATGTATATCTTAATAGTTTATCCTAACTACAAATATCCTAAATAGTTTATTACGTTTGAATTTCTTTTTGAGGATATCACGAGAGTCTCATACAATTCTTGCATGTAATGAAAGAGTATTCTCATTTCTTATAACTTCCAACCATTAGACAATGTGAAAGACAGCCCGTGCTTGAAGACCATAGGTAGGCTAGGGCTTTGGCACTGGTTTTCATTTGCTGAGCTGAGTTCAGACAAACCTAGACTGTTTCTGTAGAGCTCTTCTGCTGAGATTTCATGCAGCTAAAGGAAGAGATTCCCAAAGGCTGTGTAAGGGTTTCTTTCTGGATTGGGAAGCCCCTGTGCTTCCTGCTGGGCTCTGAAGATCAACAGTCCTCTTTTCTTGTTACTTTAACTGGTTTGATAAGATTCTCCTTCCACCCAGTGTGTCCTAGTCTCCAGCAAGGACAAACCCTATCAGAACTCAGAGTTGCTTAGGATACTGAGTGGCTGGGAATAAAATGTAGTGATTGATTGACTCCTAGCAGGACAAGAAGGAAGGGGAGGGAGGGAGGGGGAGGGAGGGAAAAAGAAGAGAAAAAGTAGAGAAACATCAGCGAGAGGTAGAGGCAGCAAGATGGCCTATATCTACTGGCATTGGTCACCAAGCCTAAGCACTTGAGTTCCATCTCTGGGATGCACACTGTGGATGCACGCCACGGTACCTCTGTACACACACACACACACACACACACAAATACGTAAATAAATAAGTACCCTCTGTCCTCTTTGTTGAGGTTTTTGTGTGGTTCCAATCAGAAACTGCGTTGGAGTACTTTAGTATGAGAAGACAGTGAATTTTCATCTCAGTCTTGTAAATACATCTGGAATGTCAGAATTTCCCTGAAGAGCTCAGCAAGACTTTTAAAATGCAACCCAACTCTGAACTATTTCCCCCTCCCCCAGTACCTCAAAGCAGAACCCTGCCCCATCTTGCTCACTCTGGATACTAGTAAGAGCAAAAGGAGTTAGCCTTGGCTGGGGTGTCCCCTCCAAAGAGACAAATGCATATATCCTGGGAGTGTTTAAAATGTCTACCCTACCTCATACCTAATCCCAGATGAGGGCAGACAAAAAAGCAGAAGGCAGGACCAGGTTAGGGACGTAGCTCAGTTGGTAGTATACCTGCCTAACATGCATAAAGCCCTGGGTTCAATCCTTAAGCACCACACAAACTAGCAATGATGTCACATGCTTGTGACTTGAACATTCAGGAAGGCAGTATAGGGAAGAGGACAAGGCATTCAAGGTCATCCTTGGCTACATAATGAGCTGGAAGCTAGCCTTAGCTACATAAAATCCTATCTCAAAAGGATTAATGATAGGGCTCCTCAAATAAGGAGATATAGGTTTACTAGGAATTGCTTCCAGAATAAATCGAAATTCCTGCGCCCTGGGGTAGAGCTCTGGCTGCATTCCACCCTTATCTACATGCTAGATCACTGTTGCCTCAGGTCCACTTAAAAAAAAAAATGATGGGGGCAGGAAGAAAGGTCAGGGACATCCTGCATGCTTTAGGAACAGCTGACACATAGTCCCAAGGATAAATTGAGCAGACACCTGCCCCACACCTGAGCCTTTCTCTGCATGAAATGTTCTGCCAACAGGTACTCCATTTGATTTGGTTGGTAATTGTGCCATTTTAGAAATAGCAAGCCAGTAAGGGCTAGGAATCTAGCTCTTGGTAGAGTACTTGCCTGACATATCAAACTGTTTCATTTGATTCCCTTTGCCTTACAGCCTAAAATCCCAGCTATTTGGCAGGCTGAGGCCAAAAGATTTGAAATTCAGGCCAGCCTGGGCAATTTTGTGAAACCTTGCTTCAAAACTAAAGAAGAACGCAGTGGTGGCACACACCTTTAATCCCAGCACTCAGGAGACAGAGGCAGGTTGGCTATCAAGGCCAGCCTGGTCTACAGATCAAGTTCTAGGCAAACAGGGCTACACACAGAGAAACCTTGTCTCAAAAAAAAAAAAAAAAAAACAGAATAGAACAAAACAACAGAAGAGTTGAACATAATGGTTCTTGCCTGTAATTCTAATACTGGGGAGGTAAAGACAGAAAGACCAGGAGTTCAAAGCTAGACTGGACTACAGAGTGAGTTCTGGACCAGCCTAGGATGTGTGTGTGTGTGTGTGTGTGTGTGTGTGTGTGTGTGTGTGTGTATTATAAAAGAAATGAATGGTTTACCTAGCATGCCTGAGGTTTTGGGCTCCATCTTCTCACCCCGTCCCCACCTCCACTCCACATGTTATGGAATAAACCATGGTGGTGTATGTCTGTATCCTTTCACCTGGGAGGTAGAAGCAGGAAGACCAGGAGTTAATTCAAGGTCATCCTTAGTTGCCTAACAAATTGGAGGCCTCCTGGGCTGCATGAGAAGCTGCTTACGTGAATGAAGGCATGCATGAATGAATTAATGAATGTGTATGCATGCACACATGCAAGCACAAGGAGAGCTGGGGATATAGCTCATCTGTAGAGTGCTTGCCTCGCATATGAAAAATAAAGCAAGAGCAAGCCAAACTGTGCAAGGCTTTTTCCCTTGTAAAAGCCTGGCAGGCAATCACAGGTAGAAGTTCATTGTTCTGACAGAAACCAATTATCAACAACTGGCAGGGAAGGGCAGAAGCCCATTGGGAAAGAAAGATGTTCTTTCTCCCTTGGGGACTAAAAAAAAAAAAGTGACTTCAGAAATCTAGGAATTGTCTTAAAGAGCAGTGAGGATGCAGCACCTCAAGGGGGTAAATACACATTACGTCTTCACTGTGTGTTGAAGATGAAATTGAAGCCTAGAGTTTAGGAAAGCTTTACACTCACTGAGTGACAACTGCATTACCGTCAAGAAGCAGAGAAAGAGGCTGGTGGCATGAGAATATTATAGGTTTGGATTTTTCAGGGGAAAAAATGTAATTTGGGGTCTGGCTAAGATTGCTTAGAAGATTATGTTTATCAAAGAATTTCCAGGCCAGGCGTGGTGGTGCATGCCTTCAATCCCAGCAGTTGGGAGACAGAGGCAGGTGGATCTCTATAGGTAGGATGCTGGCTCAGTATTTGAGAGGCTGTATCTGAAGGATTGGCATAAATTGGAGGCTAGTCTGGGCACAAAACGAGTTCCAGCTGGGCAGTGGTGGGACACTTTTAATTTCTGTGAGTTTGAGGCCAGCCTAGTCTGCAGAGTGAGTTCCAGAACAGCCAAAGAGGAGGAGGAGGAGTTAGAAGCAGGAGGGGAAGGGAAGGGAAGGGAAGAAGGAAGGGAGAAGGGAGGGAGGGAGGGA
>NW_021604591.1:15041149-15046016 GCF_004785775.1 Grammomys surdaster
GGCCCCCCGCCGCGCCGCGGGGGGCGGCGGGCGGGCCCCCGCGCCGCCGCGCGCGCCCCGGCGGGGGGGGGGGGGGGGGGGGGGCGGAAGGAGGGAAAGAGTTCCAAGCCAGCCTGGGCTACAAAATGAGGTGGTTTTTTTGTTGGTTTTTGTTTTTTTCTTGGGTCAGAGGTATGTATCACTTCCACCCAGCTCCGAGACAGCCAGCACTACATAGAAAGAATCTACATAGAGAGACCCAGCCTTCAAAAAAGGGCATGGGGATAGTTACCACCTAGCGCAGCTTCTGTAGTTCACACACCCTGGAGCCTGACAAAAATACTCAAGGTGACAAACTAGCAATCTACATCTCCTGTAACTAAGGAACTAATGACTGGTGAAGCAACCTGCAGGCCATCAATCATCAGTCTGTCCCAACCGTCTGGCCTCTGGGACCCCAGAGACACAGGGAGCTCCTTAAAGCCCCAACACTTCCTTGTCTTTCCTATTTAATTTACCAACTCAAGGAACCTGCTTTCTCATCCTGTATCCAATTTATTATTGATCTTATCAGTTCTTCCTCTAAAAACAGATTGGGTACCTAGCCACTGTCAGCACCCGAGCCAAACCACCACCTCCTGAGAGCCTGCTGATGTGGTATCCTGGTCTCTCTCCACTTGCTTCTGTGTATCTACAACACAGATCCCCAAGGCTTGACTTGGGGGAGTGGGAGATGGAGACGGGTGACTTTGTTGGTGGTGGTTGTTTTTTGCTTTTGTTTTGTTTTTGAAACAGGGTCTTGCTATGTAGCTCAGGCTGGCCTGGTACTCACCTTGTAGGCCTAGGCAGACTTTCAGTTCAGAACAGTCCTTCCTCTTCAGCCTCTCAGTTAGTGGGATTATACATGGGTTTACTGAGTCTGATTTACTCTTCTAAAATTCAGTCAGATTCCTTCACTCTCTGCTAAGAAACATTCCTATGGCTGTTCCTCAGCTCGTAATAAAAGCCACAGGGTCTCCTGTGGTCCAGGCTGGCCTTGACGTGGCTATGGCTATGTAGTTGAAAATGACCTTGAACGTCCACCTGACTACCTCCCAAGTGCTGGGATCAGAACCAAGGTCCACTACACTATGTTTATGTGGTGCAGAGGCCAGAAGCTGAACTTCATGCATTCTCAGTGAGTACCCAGCTAACTGAGTTACATTATATTTTTAACATCTGGAAATATTTCTGCTTTCCCCTTGATATATCTTTTTTGGGGGGCTTATCTTTCTATTTGTTGTGTCATTGGTGGGTTCCAGGGGCTCACCCCTGCTAGGCAAGCACCCCACTGCTGAGGTACAGCCTCTCCTATTGGACAGCTCCGGTTACCGTTTTCTATGGCATGTTTTCTCAGCTGACTTCTCTTTCTTTCTTCTTCTTCTTCTTCTTTTTAAATATCACACAACCAAAAGCCAATTTGTTTTCCTCATTTATTTCATTAAGTAGCTACTTTATGAAATCCCCAAGGGTCACTACTATTGTTAACTCGGACATTTCAGTATTGCTTTCCTATCCTAAACACTCCGATGGTCTATCAAAGTGCTGCATGCTTATGTACTCCAGAGGCTGAGGCAGAAGCATTGCTGCAAATTTGATGCCAGCCTGGGCTAGATATCTTCACCCCTGAGACGCCCCTGACAGCAGACACAAGTCCAACTTGTACCAGCTTCCCAGCCTTCAGCATCCCTCACTTCTGCTCCTGCAGGCTTCGTGGGTGAACAAGCTAATTCACTTGAACCTCTGCCTCCTCTTTCTTCCCTTGCACTTCAGCCTGCAAGTTCGATCCCTTTGCCACTTCACTCTCATGGCTCAGGAATTTCAGAGAAGACAGCACTAAGGCTGAGAGAGCTCTCTGATTTATACGCCGTCCTTGTCTGCATATCGAGTTCCAGGCCAGCCAGAGCTACAGAGCTCTGTCTGAAACAACAGCAACAGACGAATTGCATGTGAGTTAGCACATACTCTACCAACCTAGCATATGAAGCCAAAGGAAATAAAGAAATAATTTTATTAGAGGATTTTTTTTTGCATTAGTAGGTTAGTTCAGTAGTAAATATAAGACTTTTCATTTGGCAAAATAAACAACAACAACAAAACCTCAAAAAGAAAGGAACTTGTGTCTTGTCCTGTCCCTGTGCACACTAGCAGGCTGTTCAAGTTTGACCTTCAGTCTGGAATGCTTTCTCCTCACCCATTAAGCGAGCAGAGGCTTGGGGAAGTCAGCAATTTCTACCCTCTGAGGCCCAGGCCTTTTCTCTGGTCGTATGTATCTATCAACCAAATACCCTGAATATTTCCCTTTCAGAATCTTAGAATTATTTATGCAACTACTTGATTGATTAATGATGATATCTCATTGTGGATTTCTTTTTAGTCGAAACGGGGACTTACTATCTAGCCTGGAGCCCACTTCATCCAACTGCCAACAATCCTCCTGCTTCTATGTCCTGAGTGCTGGCATTACATGTGTGTAGCATTGCACCAGGCTGGAAATACTTTTATTTATGATTTTTATGGGTTCGGCTTGTGGGTTAGCTGTCTGTTTGTTTTGACACAAAATCTTGCCGTATAGTACTGGCGGCCCTGGTGTTCACTCTAGCCCACAATAACATCAAACCCACCTATCTTCCCCATTCAGCCACTGAGTACTGGAATTACAGGTGTGAGCCACCACACCAGAATTGAGACACGGATTTTATTCTTTATGATTCTGTCCTCTTGAGGGGCTGTGTTAGATTGTAGCTCCACCTTCCAGCTTTCTTCCCTGCCCCCTAAGCTCCTAAGCTGCCCCCCACAGGCAGCTTTTAGTTCTTCATTGAGACTGGGTTGCTCAGGCCCAGGCTCTTGCTCATCGGCTCCCCACTATCACCCCTTCCTTCTCTCCCGGAATTCCTCACCTGGCAACTTTCCTCTGAATAGGGGCCTCTCAGACAGAGTCCTCCTCCCCCTTCCCAATCAAAGCGCTCGCTCGACAGCATCCCCTTGGGCTGGAATGTAACACCATCCATATTGGGGCTTTACTTTTGGCTACTCCTCTGGAGGGAGACTACTAGGACGCATTGGTCCATAAGAAGGCTAACATGAGAGTCTGGGCTGGCAGTAGTGACGGGAGCTGGCAGGGGCACGCTTGGCTGCACAGAAGAAGCTGATCCTGCCGGTGGAAGAAACAGTTTTAACGCCTCTGCTGAAGCAGTGTTTCTTCCGCAGGCATGCTGCAGCAGCTCTTTGGGGCTTTTCTTACCTTCCCCAAACTGGTGAGCCTCGGACTTGAAAGTCTCTCCCTGAGACAGTGCTGGGGGGCAGCTGGAAGGCTGGGGATCAAAGGCTGCAGGTGTTTGGTGGAGCATCTCTTCTCTGGGAGAATGAAGGGGCAGCGGAGTGGGAAGGGAAGGGAGTGAATGAGGACATGGAGGCCCATGGTCCACAATCCAGGCCAAACAGCACACGTTCCCAAAAGGCTAACCCTCAAAAACTCTTTCAGGAAGGGTCCAGAAAGATGACTCAACTGGTAAAGGCACTGGCTTAAGCCTTATTACCTGAGTTCAGTCCCCAGGTCTCACGAGCTGGAGGAAAGAACCAACACATAAAAGTTGCCCTTTGGCTTCTACATGCTTGCCCCCTCCACTGACACACATAAAAAAACAAAAGCTCTGTGTGTGTGTATTTAAATTAAAGGATAGTGTTTTGGCAATGAAACAGACTGTAGGTTTTTATCATAAATAAGAATCATAGGTTGGAGTGCCAGGCCAGTCAAGGCTACACAAAGAGACTTTGTCTCAAAAAATTAAAATTAAAAATCAAGCAATCAAACAGGCATGCTGACACACACCTTTAGTCTCAGCACTTGGGAGATAGTGGCAGTCAGATATCTGTGAGTTCAAGGCCAGCCAGGTCTACAAAGAAAGTTCCAGGACAGTAAGATCTACACAGAGAAACCATGTCTCAAAAAAACAAAAAATAAAAACAAATCAAAACAACAACCAAAAAAAGAAAAAAAAATCTATCAATCAGTTCTGGGAATCTGAATGCTCCTGCTTCACTTTCCCAGAAAGGAAAGAGGAACAAGGCATTTTTCTGTTACAATGAATAAATAAATGATTTCACTTAAATACAGACTAAATTCTTTTTCTTTCCTTTTGTTTTCTTTCTCTGAGAGATGAGATCTCTCCGTGCAGCCCTGGCTGTCTTGGACACGCCATAGAGCACATGCTGGCCTAAAACTCACAGAAACCCTTCTGTCTTTTGCCTCCCAAGTGCTGGGATTACAGGTTGCCTGTAGAGTTTATTCTTAAAAAACTAAGAAGCAGACACAAATGGGACTCTTGAGGGTCCCTCACTCACACTGTGTCCCCTCTATCCTCTGAGGTCCACTGTCTCCTCCACTCCAGAAATGATTCTATTAACACATTTAAGTTAATTTTGAGTCAGGGTCTTAAGTAGGCTGGCCTTGAACTCAAAGATCTGATTGCCTCTGACTCCAGAGTACATTCCAGAGATAGAGGCAGGAGAACCAAAAGTTCAAGGTCACCCTCAATTACACAGTGGATTTGAAGTCAGAAAAACTTATGTGATTAATATGGTTTGTAATTTGGTGGCATGAAGCCGTGGGAGGGGGTGCCTTAGCGGGCCCATACTGTGGCACTGGCCCCCCATCCCCTGCCTCAGGCATCAGCCATACAACAGGTCTAGTATAAAATGAAGAAATGAAGTTTATTTGGGACATGGGAAGGGGGTCTGGGGAAGGGAGTAGAGACAGAAAAAGAGAAAGAAAGGGGGCGGGAACACATGGGAACACATGGAGAGAGAGAGAGAGAGAGAGAGAGAGAGAGAGAGAGAGAGAGAGAGA
>NW_021604591.1:15046026-15052871 GCF_004785775.1 Grammomys surdaster
AGAGAGAGAGAGAGAGAGAGAGAGAGAGAGAGAGAGAGAGAGAGAGAACAGTCTTTTTATACATCGAGAAGGTTTTAAGCAGGAAAATGTCAGGTTTGAATTAGGGACTGGTCACACCTCAGTCTCCTGCCATTTTACAGATTATAGCAGGCATCCCACTGAGAATATGTCTGTGACATGTTTTCTGGGGCCTCCCGACTTCAATATGTCCTGTTGGCTTCAGATTCCTGCAATATTCCGTCTGCCACTAAATAAATATTGTGGCCTCAAGAAAAGTGCATCAGATCCGCTAGAACAGGTGTTACAGATAGTTATGAGCCCCCTATGGATGTTCAGTTCTCTCCGAGAGCAGTATACATTCTTACTGAGCCATCTCTCTAGCTCCATATCCTCATTTTGGACCCTTGTTTGAGCTCTTGACTGAAGCCGCCACTTAGATCAATGATCAGGCCCAGTTATAGAAACTCCCGGGCTGGGCAATAACTCTCTAATTCATTGTTAGGAGGCTGAAAGAGCGGGAAATCACATTTAGGTGTTTTGGACAATGCCTGGCAGCTTACATGAGGATTAATAGTGACACCTTTCCCCCTTAATTACTTACTCACTTTATATTCCGATTGCAGAGCACCCTTCCTCCTCTCCTTCTAGCCCCATCCTCACACCCTATCCCTCTCCCCTTCTCTTCTGAGAAGGGAATTCTCCCCCCCCCACCCCGCCCGATCCCCACTGTGAGTACCAACTGGTCCTGGAACACCAAGTCGCAGGAGCAGGACTAGACACAGCCTCTTCCAATGAGGCCAGACAAGGCAGCCCTGCTAGGGAAAAGGCAGACAACAGTCAGAGACAGCCCCTGCTCCACTTGGTCGGTGACCCACATGGAGATCATGCTGTACTTCTGCTATGTACGTGTAGGGGCTCTGGGTCCAGCCCACGCATGCTCTTTGGTTGATAGTTCACTCTCTGTGGACGCTTACCTTTTTTAACATGATAAAGAACTGTTCTTTAGGTGTCCTGGAGAGGAATTCAGTAGGGAACTAGTGTGTTCGGGCCTTTTTGTGTTTTGTTCCCAAATCTGTTGGGAAATTCCTTTTCTCAGCTGTGCCAGCCACCTAACCCTACCTAACCTCAAGCCCCAGCTGACAGCTTTTCATGACAAAGGCAAAGGCAGGACCCTTGCCTAGAGGCCAGCCACCCTCCTGCACCGAGAGAGCATCAGGGGTTTCTTTCTCATTAATGACCTCAAGGTTTAAGCCCTGAAAACAGTAGGAAAAAGACAAAAGCCACCCAGACCCTAAAGACAGGTGCTTTCAAACCCTCTTAAGGCCAAGAGGGCCCTGGGAGTCTCCTCTGAAGTTCAGGCAGCCTTTTGTGTTCTCAGCCTGCCTGGGTTTGCCTTGGGAGGGATTTGGGAGCTCAGTTGGCCACCAAGGGGGGTTGGGCTGCATTGATGCTTTCAAAGCCTCCTAGGTTGCCTTTTTCAGGAAGTTCAAGATCTATAGAAGATTTTTAAACGTCAAGATGGACGACACAGCACTTAGAAAATGGATGAACAAAATTCAGAGTCAGCCTCTGCTACAAAGTGAGTCTGAAGGCCAGCCTGGGCTTCAAAGACTATTTCCCAAATCCAAGCTATAATACATATGCAGAGGTGGAAATGTAAAACTGGCCTATTAGGCCCTCAAATTCTCCTGCCTTGCTGTATTTCAAAGGGCACACCAGGCCTTGGAAAGCTGACACACATTAACCTCAGTCCCTACTTCCCAGGAACCCCAGCTCTGTATTATAGGGCATTTTGTTTGTGGCACCGTTGTAAGCAACCCAAAGTATGGTCTAGTCCAATTCCAAATTTTCTGACATGGTTCCCAAGGCAGAGGACATCACAGGTGCTAAGTCTGCAGCAACTGGGGGTGAACTTTGACCTGGAATCATCCAGGCCCAGGTAGCTTTGCCCTGGTGTATTTCATGCTGGGTCTCAGCCACTTTACAGACCCCTCAATAGTTCCTCACAATGTTACTATCCCTGTGTCTAATATCAATCAAGCACCCAGATCGAGTATTTTCTAATACAGTTTGATCCAGTTTTTGTTTCACCCAACTCATCCTCACACTTGATTCCCTTAGGAAAATTTAGGGTAAAATGTTCTTACCTGAGTTAATATGACCCCATGTGACCACCTTGCATAGGGTATTTCAACTGTGTGGGTATGCTTCCGGCATTTAATAGGCATCCTATGATAGCACAGGACAGTCTATAAACTTTCTGGATGGGGCCATGTTCAAATTTATAGCTCCAGCCTTGGAATGGGCTGCCTGAGGCTTCTTCCTCCCTCCTCCCCAAGACAATGTTCACTCTGCAGAGTTCCCAGTGAGGGCAACCTCAGAGTGTAGCTTTCTTCAGATGATTGTGCACTGAAACTCACCTTGGTTTGTCCTCTACCCGATTAGAATCTTATCCTAGGAAGGCTGGGCAAGCACTCTACTACTGAGGCCCATCCCAGCTCGAATTTAGCTTCTAACAGAACTGGTAAAGAATTAGAAATCAACCCAACACTCACGTCCCAAACACTTGGTGAAGAGTAGCTTCTATTCTAGTTACTCTTTTATTTTATTCTATTCACCTAGGAATAGGTGGAACAAATCCAACGTGCACCGTCAATGACTCTCAGTACAGTCCCTGGGGGCGGGGGTGGGGAGTGCCATGTCATCCATTTCTGTTCCTTCAAAGACACTGAGGTCCAAAAAGCACAGATGCAAAGCCGGGAGTCATTCTATGAAGAGTTTATTCTTAGCACGCAGAATACTCTCTTAGAAAAGAAAAAAATCTTTATAGCTCCAGCAGACATTATAAATTAATTTACAAATATAGAATTGTGTTAGAAATATCCATAGAAGTCCTTGATTCTTCACATACAAAAATATTCAGAAAAAGTTTTATGCACAAAATAGGAGGCCAGGTAGTTTCTTTGGTTATCTTTTTGCATAACAGTTAATAAGCAACGGTGATTGCAATTTGTACATCAAGAAGGCATTACAATTTTTCATATATTTCTAAAAAAATTATTAAACTAATACTAAGAGTTCTAATATACAGGAGACTTGAAACCCTGTCTTAAAACAAAACAAAACCACAAGGATACTCCCTACCCCACCCCCACCCCAATGTGGTTCTTGTCTCATGGCAACACCTCAAGAACACGGTAGCATGGGAGCTTATAGAATACCTTCATTTTAGTGTTTAGGGCTGTTTCTATAAATCCAACCTTTCTGCTCGTTAGAAATCTTTGCATGAGTTCAAATGATGCTGACCAAGTGTTTCCCGTATGATGATGTGCTAGACTCTTCCCACTACAAAATGGTTCAAATGAAGTTACTTCAAAGTAGAAGGGAGTGGTGGTGCTGAAACAAATGTATATACATATGGCTTAAGAGAATTTGACCATATGTATATAATTTCTCATTAAAAATTGTAAGGTTGGTTGGTCCAGGTGTGATAGTCAATCAGGAGGCATAACTGGGTTTCAAGGCCAGCGTGATCTACATAGTCAGTTCTAAGACAGCCAGGGCTATGTAGAGACCTTGTCTCAAAAGTGAAAAACAAAAAACCTGCAAGATTTCACTTTCAGTGGAACACCTAGGACATAAACTAAATCAGGCAGGAAAGCAGGTTTATCACTGGAACTATGGCATCCAGGCCTTATCCCATGTTTACTTTGTCTATCATGAAGCTGGCATGTTTAAGAACTCAGTTTTCCATGTGTGACCTTGGCATGTTACCTACCACTTCAGGATAGCCATTCCTGTCTCTCACAGAGTTTGGTATTATCAACAGTTTCAGAAACCCACTAAGTATCTTGGAAAGGGGACTTCCTGTGCAGAATTAAATAGATTGAGACAATCCACTTTGAATGGGTTCAGATCTGATAGGTTCAGTAAGCTTCTGCATTGATTTCTTCTGCCAACTCCTACATAATCTTACAGTCTACTGACTATGCTCACAGTAACCATGTAGTTCTTACACGCCAGCAAGCTTTTCCAGGTTTCTCTGGTTGTGTCTCTCTGGAGGGAAAAAAAGGCACCTTACTCAGTCCTGGGATGGTAGGTAGAACTCTGTGAGGACTGTCTTTATTATTCACTTGTAAATCAGAGCAGCAAGCTCAAATGTATGCAGTCCAGATCACAAAGTTGTTCTCTATCTGGAAATGTCTCAGCCCAATTAATTCTCTGCACAGTAAGTCCCCTTTCCAAGATGCTAAGCAGATTTCTGAAAACGGTTGATAGTTAGTGATTCTGTGTGGGAGATAGGTACATCTCAAGTGTACGTTTCATCATGTCTGAGGAGCAGTGTCTATATATCAGAGCCATCCCGGGGGTAGATGAGGCTGTTGACCATGCTGAAGTTGTAGAAAGGGCTACTGAAGGGGCTACTCTGGTCCCCACTGCTGCCGCCAGAGAAAGGGCTGTAGTAGGAAGACAGCTGGTTGCTTCCACCCACAGTGCTCAGCTGCAGGGAGTCTGGAGAGCTGTCTGGAACCGAGGAGTTAGGGAATGTGCTGGAGGGCAGCTGGGTCCCTCCTAGTTGGCGGCGACTGCCTGGGAGGGTTCTCTGGGTGCTCATGCTGCTGGAGTTGACACTTAAGGTGTTGAAGCTGCTGAGGAAAGTGTTGAGGCATGGCGTGGAGGTGAGGGTGGACGCTCCAGGAGAGGAGGCAGTGCTCTTGGTGCCCTCCGGAGGCTCTGGTGACTGAGATGGCCTCAGCATAGAGGAGGGGCTGTCTCCTTCTAGCTTCCCACTCACTCTTAGTCTTGAGGGCTGTCCTTCTGATTTGGATGTCCCCGAAGGCACGGTAAGGTTGCTGGTGGCCTCAGCACGGCGCCTTCGCTTTCGACGGAAGTTCCCGTTGTCGAACATTTTCTCACAGTTTGGATCCAGAGTCCAGTAATTACCTTTCCCTAGGGGGAATGAAAAAGTCAGTGAGGGTTGGTCATTTCTTTCATCTGTTTGTCTGTTTGTTCGTACATTCACTCACTCATTCATTTGAGGCAGGGTTTCTCTGTGTGGCCCTGGTTGTCCCAGAACTTGCTCTGCAGACCAGGTTAGTCTTGAACTCAGAGATCCACCTGTCCCTCCCAGGATTAAATGTGCTACCATGCCTGGGCTTGAGGGCTCTATTGTATTTCTGTGCACAGAATGCCCCCCCTTATGTTCTAAGACACTTTAGTGCATGTCTGAAATCAAACAGTACCAATCCCTACCAATCCCACACTTCTTTCTATGATAAAGTTAATATATAATATAGGTAGAATAACAGTTATTGCAAGTCATGTGAGTGAGATCTATTTCTGGAATTTAAAGACAGTTTCATATATCCCCAGATGGCCTTAGATTTATTCTATTTTTGCTGCCTCTCCCTGAGATTACACTTCCTTCCCTGAGATACACTGCCATGCCCATTCTATAGTGCTGAGGCTCACACTAGGTGAGCATCCACCTACTGAACTACAGCCCCCATCTGTCCTCTTTTCGTCTGTTTCCTTTCTTTTTGTTGAGACAGGGCCTCGAATAGCCCAGGCAAAGCCAGAACCTGCTATGCTGGTGAAGATGGGGCCCCCAAACTGATCAATCCTTTAGTCTCTACTTCCTAAGTTCTAGAAGTATAGGTTACGTGCCCCAATGGCTGGTTTGTAATTTGCTGCTTAATTATTTTGGACAGCAAATGACCCTGCTTTAGTAAAACCGAGGGTTTGGAGAAGCTCACTACAGCCCACATTGGACTACCAGGAAATCAGATTAAATGTTGAGCAAGGTGCTCACTGTGTCCTCCACTTCTGGAAGCCTTGCTCACTACAAGGAAAATGTCAGAATAAGTTCTTCTAGCCAGTTTTATGTCTTAGTAGTCTTAGTATTATCCACAACTTATGTCCTAAGACCTAATTTTATTTCTGAGACACCTACAGTAAGTCACTGGCCACCTTCCCTTACTCTAGATCCAAGCCATGTAAACTTGCAAAATCACAAAATTCTGATGCTACTTAAACCATGTTCTTCCATTTTTTTTCTAAAATAGTAAGTTAATATATAGTAAATTAATTTAGACTTAAATGATGCCTTGGTGTAGATAGTAGCTGGCACACTTTTTACTATAACTTTTTCTGAAAAAAAATATGCAAGTCCTACAACTGAAAAGAATCACACCATTTTCAAAAGACAATGTCAAAATGATAATTAAAAAAACATTATTATCAAGCAACCAACTAAGTCTTAACAGCTCAGCTGATGTTGGTCTGCAGAACAAGAAAACTGAGAATCAACATCTCATGTTCATTACTGAACAGAATGTGTCCCTGTAAGATCAAGATGTCCACTAAGAAAATGCTGCACTCATTTAAAACACACACAAGACTTGTCTTCTGTGGGAAAGATATGCCCTCCTATAACTGAAGTGGGACATAGCTATATCACCTCAGAAGATTTTCACCCAAATAGCTTTTCCTAACTTGGCCTTTGCTGTTCAAAGACTTAAACTATCGCTTTGCAGTGAGTGCTTCTCATAGATAAGCTCAGGTGTCTCTCAGCTCTCTCAGCTCTGGGGACAAGCAACAGGCCCACAGCCTTCAATTACAAATGAGAGGTGAGGTTCTGACTGGCTACCTGCTGTAAATCAAGTTGCACACAATTGTTGCCATGGAGAAGCAGCATTAAAGTAGACTGCCTCCTAACCTACCTTCACTCTTTGCTATCCCAGAACTCTCTATGTAGACCAGGCTGGCCTCAAACTTAAGAGATATGCCTGCCTCTGTAATTTACAGAGTACACACACACACACACACACGGGGGGGGGGGGGGG
>NW_021604591.1:15052971-15059274 GCF_004785775.1 Grammomys surdaster
AGAGAGAGAGAGAGAGAGAGAGAGAGAGAGAGAGAGAGAGAACGTCTGTAACTATCTTGACAAGTCTATACTGAGCCATCTTGGTATCAGTATCTTTACTTCCTCCTCTCCCAGTGCAAGGGAGTAAACCCAAGATCTCAATATACCAGGCAAGTGCTGTATTTTGAGCTCCACTCCTTACCTCCAAATACTTGGTTCAAGCCATTGAGTCCTGATGTATCCTGAAATTCCCACTTCATTTGGTGTTTTTTTTTTAAGCTTCTCCAGATACAATAGTTTTGAACTTTTTAAAGTTCAAAAGAATACTCATGACAATAATCCTAATAATCTTGGGTGATTTAGAGTCTAAGTCAGGAAGCTACATCTTCAAAAACTGCACGTCCTGTACAAGTGTCACCACTGTGCAAAAATGGCTATCAAGATACTTGAGATGTGTCCAAATTAAAATGTGTTGTAAAACATACACAGGATGTGAGAGTTAAGAGAAAGGCTATGAAACTGACCTTGAACTCTCGATCCTCCAGACTCTGCCTCCTAAATGATAAGGTATGCCTAATCACATTAACTTTTTAAATGTAGTTTGCACTATATAGTATCAGCACTGCAAAACTGCTCCGAGTGACTTCTACAAGGAGTAATGTAATTCAGTGGTAGAGCTAATCCTTTGCATATCTGAGGCCCTGGGTTCCATCCCCCAGTACAACAACAAAAGACGCTCTGAGTTCATTCAAGAAGCCTCAAGCAAGAATCTGTTTCTTTGTAAGCTTCACTCCACTTCCACCTCCCTCTGCCAGGTAAAGGGAAAACTCAGAACACAGATCCTTGCAGTCTTCTTCACTCAAGGTATAGGATTTAGACTAGAGGGAAGCCGATTCGGGGTGCTCATCTTAACTTACCCAAACCTCAGTTGCCCCACACTAAGTGAGATCCTTAGGAATTCAAAGGAGGAAATGAGGCCCAGTGTTCTCTTTCATCTTTGATAACACCCTGCTTCTGAGAGTCCCTTTCCCTGTTCGACCTATCTTCCACTAACTTGTTCCTTGCAGCGGCCTCCTGATAGAGGGTATGAACTTTTTGGTTTAGCTAGCTTCTGCCCAGAGTGTGAGGGACCATATCCTCCTGGTGAAGATCTGATATTTCCGGCATCCCTATCAGACCAGGTTTGGGTGGCTCTATCCCCACATGTTCTCCCCCTCTAGAAATGAGACGGCCCCACGTAGATTTTCAACCCCGCCGCGCACAGACCGGATACTGGGCTCCGGCTCTCAGCACCTGTAGGTGCGCAGTTTCGCGGCCGGAAAGCACCTGCCCGACCATCCTCACCTGGGTCGTCCTCGTCGCGGGGCACCTTCTTAAAGCAGTCGTTGAGTGATAGGTTGTGGCGGATGGAGTTCTGCCAGCCAGCCTTGCTGCGCTGGTAGAAAGGGAAGTTATCGGCGACAAACTGGTAGATGTGGCTGAGGGTGAGCTTGCGCTCAGGCGCGCTCTGGATGGCCATAGCGATGAGCGCCGAGTACGAGTAGGGTGGCCGCACCATCTTCATCAGGTCCTCGCGGCTGGCCATCGACAGCCAACCCAGCTCACCAGGGGCTGCCGAGCCGGCGGGCGAGGCCGGTGCAGCCGCCGAAGGCTGCGCGAAGCCCCGCTGGGCGCCCGCGAAGGTGCCCGGAGATGCTGGCGGCTGCAGGAAGGGTCCGGGCGCCGCTCCGGGGGGCGGCGGGGCCCCTAGGTAGCTGGCAGCGGAGGCCGGGCCGCCCACGCCAGGCCCGTTGAGCCACAGGTAGGGGTTGGCGGCTGCAGCGGGCGGTGCGGCGTAGTCGGACAGCCCATAGGGTGCCCTGGAGGTCGAGGGCGCACCGGGCGAGGCAGCGGCGGCGGGCTGTGAGTATACGAAGTTGTCGCCGCAATACAGGGCCATGTCGGCGGCCGAGGGCTGGTGCGGAGCGGCAGCGGCTTTGGGAGAGCGGGGCTGGCCTCGGTGCTTCGGAGAGAGCATCCCTTGGCGGACCAACCCTACGGCCCGCCCTGGCCACCGCTGCGACTACCGACTTGGAGCGCCGAAGAGCTCACCGAGGGCGGGGTATCGCGTCTCTTATACCTGCGGGCTAGCGGAGGCTGGGCGGCCAAGGCTCGACAGTCCACGCCCTCGCCACGCCCCACGTGCCCGGGGCCCGCTTGCAGCCTCTTTTGCTCCGCCTGCCCGGTCCCTGCTGCTTTCTGCTAGCTCGGGAGTCAAGGTGAAAAGCGTCCACCCGTTCTTCCTTTATCCGACCCTCTTGTCCTACGGTTTGGTCATCCATCCTCCCTGCCTTCCCTCCATTCTCTCGTCTCAGTCCGCGTATGATCAACCTACTCTTAAAAAGCAAAGTATTGAAACAAGAAGACAGACCTCACCAACTGGACAGCTGGTCCCTAAAAAGCTGGTGAATCTGTTTGGGTGGCTTGACTAGTTACTTGTCCTAGCCTCCATTGCCCTTTCTAACAAATCTCAACGTTTAAAACTGTTTTTTGTTTTTCTTTTAACAATCGAATTATTCACATTCAGCACAGCACTCACGTTTGGTCTCCACCGATCGGTTCCATGCCATCAAAAATAATAGATATGAATGCATGATCCTGACAGGCACCCTTTCTCCCCGACTCTGTGGGCCAAGGGTGAAAAGGTTCTTCTCTCGTTTTTTTTTTTTTTTTACTGTCTCTTTTTGAGGTAATTCATCTTTCTAGCTAAACCGTGTATGTTTGTTCACATTCAGGAAACACTGTTCATTTCACCCGGTTTTTTCCGACTTTTGGTGTGCAGTTATTTTTCAAAAGGTAAATTTGCAAAGACAGTTAGGTAAGTGGCTTTAGAATTAACATTTAAAAGCAGAAAATTTAAAATAATTTAAGTGGTTCAAAATGGGCTTATAGTCGGGGTCTATCTGTTCTCAGTGTCTCCGAGTTTTAAAGGGGCTCTCTGCGCATCGGGAGAGCAACTATCGAAATAGACGACCCAACGAGCCAAAACGACAGCGAAAAAATTATCTCTTTCACCATCCAAAATATTCCTAAAGGTGGTCTTGATAAAAACAGATCTGAAAGTTCCAGTTTGATCGGAGAAGTTACTGGTTGCTTGCTTTTTTTTTTTTTTCTATTTTCGGATTACAGTCCGACAGCTTAGAGTATTACTAAAGAATCCCCGCACCCGCATTTATTTACGTACATGATAGAGTTAGTTTTATATTTTAAACTTTTTACCTCTTGGGGAAAAAAAACCAAAACAAAAAACAAGCAAAAACCAGAACGGGTCTATCGATAAGACGACTCAACAGATAAGGACACTTACCGGCTAAAGGAGTTTGATCCCTGGAGTTGAAGGAGAAATCCGACTCGGGAAAGTTCTCTTGATTTCCACAAGTGCCTCACCATGACACCCTAAGTGAGTAAATAAATAAAATCATTTTTAAAATTAAAACCGGAATTGTTTATTTAGCAAATTTGAAAGCCTAAAATATATATGTCACTTCAAAAGTAAGTGGTCTTCTTTTCTGGTGCCAGAGAGAAACTACTGCGACTGTAAAACAGCTGCTTCCTTGAAGACTTTTGAAAGTGTCTGAAAAAAAATTATGACTCCGTAATTTTATTTTAGGTTTAAAACACATTTTTCCAAATGGCTTTGATTTTAGGCGAGATTTTGCCTGGAATGTTAACAATGTTGAAAACTATGACCCAGCTTGGCAAGCACTTATAATTTTATAACACCCTACTGGGTATTTTTTTCCTAAGTATAAAGGTGTGAGCTAAAGCTAAGATGACAGACAGTGTCTAAGTAAAAATTGAGAACCTAGAGGACAATCTTTTTCTCCTATGCGAACTTTAAATATCCAACGTTTCTGTGACGTAACCTGACGTATAAAGCTGTGGGTAAGTGAGGGTTCAGAAGGTTTCAACATTCAATCTTCTTTCATTCTAAATGGAGGTGAAGAGTGAAGAGGTGGACTCCATCTTCCCTTTAGAAACTGTTCTTCACAGTATAATAACTTCCCTGATCTTTTAACAAATTGCTTAACCATACAGTTTGTGATTTTTCTCCTGGGTCTAATTTTAAAGCCTCCAAACTATTCTAAAGGAGAGGAGAGGCCACAGTTGCAGAATGTGGTTTATTGTTTTGATTAAAGGGTCTACTTAGCGGATCATGTTCTGTGTCGATTGTAAATTTATTTAAAAGGAGCAGCGCCACCTACCGTCCTTTTGCAGCTGTTACAGTGCTTCCCCGGGGAGTTGGAAGTCACATTCTAATATCGATTTTCTTTCCTTCCTTCCTTTCTTTCATTTATTTATTTTTGAGAGTTGCATTTCATGTAGTCTATTCTGGCTTTGAACTTGTATATGAGAACTCTTAGCAATAGTTTAAATTTTTTAGTAATGTATGAAAAATTTTAATGGATTCTTGATGTACAAATTGCAATCACCATTGCTTATTTTATCTGTTATGCAAAAAGATAACCAAAGAAACTACCTGGTCTCATACTGATTGTCGCCTAAATATAAGCTGTTAAGTTTTGGAAAACCATTCTCAGGAAGATAAATCACATACTTCTGCCAGTTGCTTATGCGGTTGAGCAACAGCAGATTCTGACTGAATGTTGTCATTTTGAGCAAACATTCTCATTTTTTTTTAAAGATTTACTTATTTTATGGATATGAGCACACTGTAGCTGTCTTCAGAGACACCAGAAGAAGGCATCAGATCCCATTACAGATGGTTGTGAGCCACCATGTAGCTGCTAGGAATTGAACTCAGGTCCTCTGGAAGAGTGGTCAGTGCTCCTAACTGCTGAGCCATCTCTCCAGCCCTGAGCAAACATTATTCTGAAATGTTGTCATTATTTCCATTTATCTTCAGTGTCATAGAAACAGGGGCACATAGGTCTGCTGGCATTGTCTCCTATTTCTAGAGGAGGGAAAGAGTCATATGAATTGAAAATGGCCTTGGTTGCTCTTCACTAAAAATGCCAACCACTGTAGACCAATGTTGCATTTGGTTGTTTCCAAAAATGGAAATCATGGGCAGTGAGGTGGCTTAGTGAGTCAGGGTGTGTGCCATCAGGCTTACAATCTATGTACAATCCTTGGGACCCATACAGTGGAAGGAGAGAACTGACTCCCTAAAGTTGTAAACACATGAGAGAGGTGGGGGAGGGGGAGAGGGAGGAAGAGGAGAGAACATAAATAAGTAATAAACAAATAAAATTTAAACAAAACAAAAACCAACAACAACCAAGAACCAAGAACATCGTCCCCATGTTTCCTACCTGGCTTTCTGTCTGGCACTCTGTAGTCAGAACGCCCACCGTCCTTCGTCAAGTGAATCAAAAGCTCATTGAAGTTGAATTCATTTTTACCCCTGGCAATGTAGCCCAAGCTGGCCTGAACTTTCAACAATCCAGCTGCCTTGGATTTGTGAGTGTTTAGGATTGTAGGAGGGCCCAATCGTCCTGCCTGAGGGACCATCCCCTCCTTACCAAATATGTATGGTTTTACCAAATATTTATGACTGGAAATGGAAAATGAGTGGGCAGCTGGGGGAACAAGCTTTCCAATGATGTACAAGTATTTTATGAGGTGGTGTAACCAAGATCATTTATGAATTCAGGAACAAGCCATCCTGGGCATGGTGGTGTACACACTTTTAATCCCAGCACCCAGGAGGCTGAGGCAAGAGAACTGTTTTGTGTATTAAGCTGGTCTGCACTGTAGGTTCCAGGCTAGCCAGGGACAGGTTAAGGAAGACCCTGTTCCCTCCAAATCAAACAAAATGTTGAGAATATGCCTGGACTCTGGCTTTATCCACACATGATGAACACTGGATGTCTACACCCACAAAGTATCAGCAGAGTAAGTCATACCCAAGAAACCAAGAAACCCAGGAAGCCCAGGCTATCCTATGCCTAGCCTTCCAGTGCCTAAGGTCACATTGCTATCTGCCTGAACTGAAGTAAGCCTATCTAGTAAGGGTGGATTAGACTTTTGAGGGAGCAGAAGTTATCTAAAGATATGTTAATGTACAAATCTTCAATCTGGCACGTGCTCTCTGTGAAGATAGAAGTTTTCTGCAAAAAAGACTTAATTCTTGTGCTGTCTCACAAAGGTGTGGGGCTGGGAATATAGCTCATAGGCAAGCAAAAGATTTATACACATAAAATAAATTATTAAAGAGATAGAAAGGAAGGAAAGAAAGAAAGAAGGAGAGAGAAGAAAGAGAGAGAGAAAGAAAGAAAGAAAGAAAGAAAGAAAGAAAGAAAGAAAGAAAGAAAGAAAGAA
>NW_021604591.1:15059284-15066574 GCF_004785775.1 Grammomys surdaster
GAAAGAAAGAAAGAAAGAAAGAAAGAAAGAAAGAAAGAAAGAAAGAACAGACAGGCCTGGAATACTAGCATGAAATAGCTATTTTCCCACATTTCACAAAATTGGGAAAAGAAGAATTCGATGACTTATCTTTAACATACCTGACAAAATTTGGTAGCCTTCTGGACTCTTCGAGACGGCATGATTTCTGTAGCCAAGAAGTCCTTGAGTATACAACAGTGAATACTTGTGCACAGATGAATGAAGGGCTTGCATTCTATTAAACCAGCTAGGGCCATACACTATGTGCGTTCCCAGCTGCCTTATGCTCCACTTTGGTTTGCCATAAATAAATCAAAGTGTTCAGAAACCACTTAGCAGCTTTGGATGCAGGAGTTGGCAGATGTAATCGTGGACTTCATTCAGCCTTGTCTCTCACATATATTCAAATTAGCTGATTTTAAACCAGCAATGACTTCATTAGCTTCCTGGTCTCTGTTTTATATATATATAAGATATCTGTATAAGCTTCAAATACACATACATGTATGCACACACACATTTTATTTATATATATATATATATAATTGGATATATGAGCTATATGATATATGATGTATTATATACTATTATAGAATATAATTCAGTGTGTATACATATAATACACATATACAATTAAATGCATATATGGCATATATGTTGTGTGTGTGTGTGTGTGTGTGTGTGTGTGTGTATGGTTTATTTAGGGATGCTGTTTGTTTGAGACAAGATCTCATTTTGTAGTTCTGACTAGTTGCATGCCTTTAGTCCTAGCACTCAGGAGGAAGAGGCAGGCAGTTCAAGACTCAGCTTGTTTTACAGAGTGAGTTCCAGTACAGGACACATAGGGCTACACAGAGAAACTCTGTCTTAAAGAAATAATAATAATAAATAAAATAAAAAATAGAAATTTTGTACAATATATTCTGATCATTGTTCCTCTCCTCCAACTCCCACAAAATCCTCCCCACCTCCTCACCCACCCAGTTCCAAGCATTCACATCTATTCTTAACTGATTTCCAATTGAACCCAGGTTTGTTCTTTCAGCTCTCATGGCTATGTCCTCCCTTTGCCTTGCCTCTGTGAGACTGGAGATGCCTTTCAGTTAATAGGCACCCCATACGTGTTTTCTCATAAGTGATAATCATAGTGATGAGAACGGGGAACTTGGTGACATGGAATTTTATGGTTCTTCCTAACTCTGCACTTAATTTGGTTGATCCCTCCTAGGCAGAGCTGATTAATTTGCCCATCAGCTTTCAGCTCCCAATGTGGAATCAGGAAATGAGTTTAAATACTGATGCCCTGGACCCACCAAGGAAATCTGCTTTTAGGATCTTTCCTTTCAAGAACTACCAATTTAAGTTAGGGCCAAGAACTGGGCAAGTGCAGGTTTACCATTGAGCTAACTCCCAGCCCAGCCTAGTGATTCAGACACTGTTGGGTTTGGGAGCATAATCACCTACTTAAAACTTTTTAAGTAAAGGAGGCTGTTACTGTACACACAAAGATGACTAAGAAACTGTTTGCAAGTTGGGGGTATGTAAGAAAGGTATCAGAATCAATCTAAATGTTGTTTTCAAAGTAACTTGGGTGAAAAGCCACAAGCGATACGTACGTGTCTGTATAACTCTACAGATGTGCGTGGGAAGATTCAGGAGCCAGGCTACAGGACAGGTGTGCAAATACTGACAGAGTACTTTGTACGAATGTATTCATCTATATTTTAGAATGAGGGGGAGACACAAGGATGGAGGGAGAAGGGGAAGGGTCTAGGGAGGGACGGAGAAAGGGAGAGAAAGATGAGGGATGGGGGCTGATGGGACAGGAGGGACAAAGGAGGTTTGATTTGGTATAGAAAAGTTTTTTTTTTTTTTAATGCAGGGTCTCTCTCCATAACCCTGGCTATCCTAGAACACACTATGTAGATCAGGCTGGCCTCAAAGTCACCTTCTTCTGCCTCCTCAGTGCTGGGATCAAAGGCATGCAATATCACACCTAACTAGAAAGGAACTCTTAATTCAACTAGAAACTAAGAAGATGAAAATGTCTTGAACTCATCCTGGGATGCTAAGTAAACCTGTGTATCTAAAGCAGAGGGAGCCTGGACCAGGTATCTCAGACCTTTGGCTTCTGTTCTCTGAAAGAGCTCAAACAAGTATCAAGAACAGCAGTACTATCGACTAACAGGACCGATGAGCAAGTAAAGGGTTGGAAATGCTAATGGAGAATCAAGGGAAAACGTAGAAATTAGTAACATTGTAACAGGAGCTGGAGAGATGGCTCAGCAGATACCAGGATGAACGGCTCTTACAGAGCACTGGACTCTGCTTCCCAACACTCACATCAGGCAGATCACAACAACTATCTGTAAATCTAGCTCCAGGGCACTGGAGTCCTCTGGCCTCTGCAGCACTGCTATGTGCACTTACAGATACATATGCATACACATAATTAAAAATAATTAAAAATTAATGTAGACAACAACACCTAAGGCGATTAAAGGCTGTGATAAGGTTGGGAAAGTACTAAGCATTTCTCAAGAAATAGGTTTTTTTCTTTACTTCTCTTGTATAAGTGTTCTGTTTGCATGTATGTCTGTTTGATGTGTGTTCCTGGTCCCTGCAGAGGTCAGAAGAGAGCATCAGACCCCCTGGAACAGAAATTACAAGCAGCTGTGAGCCACTGTATGGGTGTTGGGAGTCAAAACCAGGTCTTCTGCAAGAGCAGCCAGTGCTCTTAACCTGTGGACCACCCTTCAATGTTTTTTAATCATTACCTAACTTTAATTTTTAAATTGACGGACCTGGAAATTAAATGTACTTTTTTGTTGTTTACTTCCCCCATTAATTAATTAATTTACTCATTTTCTGTCTTGATTGCTGCCCCCTGTTCCCCTTCACACAGTCTCTTCCCCATCTCCAACCCCCCTGGATATCCCCCCACTCTGGCACATTGTTTACTTTTTTGTAGACCAGTCTGGCTTATATAATAGAGACCCTCCTCAAACATATAGCAGTCCTCCTGCCTCAGCTTCCTGAATGGGTACATGTTTATGTCTCCACCCCTGGCTTTGAATAGTCCTGTTTTGACCATCCTTAAGGCAGAGATAAGAAATAGAGAAGTATGAAGAGAAAGAAACAATTCCCGGCTAGGAAGAATAGTGAAGGGTCCACAAGATGGCTCAGCAGGAAAAGATGCCTGCGGCAAGCAAAGCTTGATAAATGTGAGTTCGATTCCCAGGGCCCACTTGGTTGAAGGAAAAGAATGGGCTCCTGTCTTGAATCTCCACTTACCCATCTTGGCATGTAAGCACTCACATACATGCATGCAGAATAAATAAAAATGTTATTTGAACTAATCATGTTACATACTAATGGTTATAGATGAAACATTAAATTCTTCAAGAAATATGAATTGTCTTAATTTTGGCAAAAAATATTGGAGTTCTTCTAGATTTACTTATTTTATGTATGTGAATATTTTGTCTGCGTGTCTGTATACCATGGACATTCCTGGTGCTGGAGGAGGCTAGAAAAGGGTGGAGTTACAGATGGCTGTGAACCATCATGTTCATGCTGGGAACTGAACTCTGGTCCTCTACAACAGCAGTAATGCTCTTAAAAGCTCAGCTATCTCTCTTGCCTCTTACTTATTTATTTGGTGGGTCTGAGCATTGTGACTACACTTAGGGAGATGCACCCCATGTAAGTAGTGGGGGAATAGAACAAACAGCAGCATCAGACCCTCCGGAATGGGACTTAGGGAGGGGTTGGGAGCAAGTTGTGGGTTCTGGGAATAGAACCTAGGACACGTCTACAAAAGCAGCAAGTGCTCGTAACTACTGAGGTATCTCTTCAGCTTTAATCTTTTAGAGGGATCTAGCTACTGATTACTGTAGTGGATAGATATAGCAGGAACCTAGAGTTTAATATGTGTGTATGTGTCTATGTGTCTATGTGTCTATGTGTATCTGATCAAAGTAGAAATAAATATGATATGAGTGAGCAAAGAACAAGAGAAGGTAATGAAATACAGACATTTTGAAATAGAAGGAAGGGTGAACTATTGGAAGTAGAAAGGGGATCGGCAAGAAGGAAGGCAGGACGTGAAAGTGTGTTTGGAGTAAGGAAAGAACATGTTTGGGTATACGTGTGTCTATGAAAATGTCACTGTGTGTGTGTGTGTGTGTGTGTGTGTGAGAGAGAGAGAGAGAGAGAGAGAGAGAGAGAGAGAGAAGAGAGAGAGAGAGAGAGAGAGAGAGAGAGAGAGAATGAAACTCGTTGCCTTCTATCTAACCAAAATAATAATTAAAAACAAGGACCTCAGTTTCAGAAGGTGAAAAAGAGAGAAAGAAAAGTGAGTATTTTTGGTCCTAATTTGACCCTAGTGCTTGCAAAAGTAACAAAGCGAAGATAACTTTGCTCAGGAGCACACCTGCTTGGCTTGACATTAGTCTGTTTGAATTGTTGAAATTCTTTTCAGAGAAAATTTACAGAAAGTGACCAGAAAATAAGATACGAGGTGTCACTTGTATCAGTGGTATTTTGTGCTATTTGAATACTAAGTTTCAGGCAGAACACATTAATGGCCGATGGTTCAAAACGGGCAAAATATTGCCTGCCAATCATGTGGATAGGTATAGCTCAGTGGCAGACCCATGCCTGGCAATTTGATTCCCACCACTACAACAAACAAACCAAAAACTTAAAATGTATCACAGTGCCTTTGCATTTCAAATCTTGTCTGATAAAAATGTTAGGTTTTGTTTACCTGTTTAATAGACTATCTGAGATGGAATTTCATTATATAGCTAACCTTGAACAATCCTCCTATCTCAGTCCCCAAAGTGCTCGGATTACAGATATGAGACACCGAACTTTGTTCAAAAAAGTATGTAAGATCTGAAAAGAAGAATATTTTCAAGGTTAAAGAAGAGACCAAGGGGGCTGAGGCTGGCAGCTACGGCCTCAGGTGATGTGCCTGTAAAGCTGTCTCTACTATTTCTTAAATATAATTTTCACACACATAACTCTAACCAGGGACTTGATTTGACCTTGCCTATAAGATTTGAAGGAAGAATGGAGACAGTTTTAGCTTTTGTAAAGTCAGGAGGGACCAGACATGAGCCCCACACCTTTGTCAGGTACATTTTCGCTACTGTTCCCAAACGGGAAAGGATTAAGATGAAGGAAGTTAGGGCGACAATCTTTAAAATAATTCTTCCTAACCCAGAAGACAAACTTTTTTCAAAGAATTGTGAGGCCCTTGAAGTGGTGACACACGCCTTTAATCCCTGCACTGCAGAGACAGAGGCAGGCAGATCTCTGTGACTTTAAGGCCAGCCTGGTCTATAGATCAAGTTCCAGGACAGCCAGAACTACACAGAAAAATCCTGTATGTGTGGCAGGAGGGGGGTGAGGGTGGGGGAGGGGACACACAAACCAAACAGAGAGTTGTGGGAAGAGATGCTGCTGCAAGCTGTGGGAACTTGTTTCAAAGCACCTGGCATGTGTGTTCCTGATTTATTAGTATTTGCTTACTTAGTGTATGTGTATGTGTGCAGGGTCAGAGGACAACTTACAGGAGTTGGTCCTGGCCTTCCATCATGTGGATGGAGCTCACATTGGTAGTCTTAGGCTAAGCCATCTCATTAGCCACCCCCCCCCCAATTTTTAAATGTGGGTACTGGGAATCCAAACTCTAGTATCCATGCTTGCATAGTAAGTGCTCTTACCCAGAGAGCCATATTCCCAGCCCAGATGTAGTTGTTATATGATATATGTTATTGTTTTGAGATTAATGATAGTGAAGATAATAAGGAACAGGTTTATACCTGTTCAGAACAAAGGTAAACACGATAGATATATGGTTGTTATAGATTAGTGATTGACACTTGGGGATGGGAGATGGGCAACGAGTGTTAATGACCACTGTGGAGTTTCTATCGGGGTTATGAAAATGGTCTCACATGGATTGTATGGTCCATTCACTGTCCCTAAATGTCACTCCTACTCATTTGACCGTTATGATTTGCTGTTTAAGATACTAACTTTGTTTCCAGTCATCAGAATAAATAAAACCATCTTTTGATACAGATGTACATGACTACATAACTAATATTATCAATTATCAGGTAAGACTTTTCTAAGAATCACTGCCTGACCACCCCACCAAGCTAGCAAGTTAGGGACACTAGTACCTCCTCACCTGTCCTTCAAAGGGGAGTAAGAAGAGGTGGAAACCGCACACTTCTCTTCGGGGAAGGTAATGAAGACGGGGAGCTTTGGTGTGTCTCTGAACAATTATGCACATTTATAAAAAGCTGGGCTTTCATGAGGCCTTCTGTCCATCATCACCTGGTCTGGGAGATGGAGCACTCACCTGAGCCATCCCTCTTCCACAAGACGCTTCACCATCCCAAACTCTGAGAAGCATAAATAAAGACCACTGGGAATGGCTTTGCTGTCTGACCTTTAACCTGGGATGAAAATAAAGCCTGGAGAATGTTATCCTGACTCAGGCTCTGGCAGAGTCGCTCCTCTCACCTGTTGACAAGCGCCTGCCAGACCTCGGAGTTACCTTTGATTTAGCAGTAATGGCATCCCCACACATAGCAGAGGTCCTTAAGTCAATTTTATGGTAACCTGAGAGCCATTTCCTGCTTCAAAATGATGTCACTGTCTGTTAACACATACTAGAGTGACCACCGAATTCACAGAGCCGTAGATCACACTCCCTCAAAGCTGGCTAAAAACAAATGCTGTGTGAGCTTTCAAACTGAAAAAGGAAGTTTGAGTCCATTTCACCTCTGTAAACCCCTAAAAGGTATCTCAACAGATGTTTCCAAAGAATCAAGAAAGGATTTTATGAATCAGAAGTCTACACCTGAGAGGTCTGAGTGTTTTTGTTTTTGCTTTTGTTTTAATTGGGATAGATGCAGTTAGAACTGGGGTGGAGAATCAGAGACATTAAGCCATCCACACCTGTAACTGAAGTTTATTTTACATTTGGTCTTTGTTTTGTTTTCCACTGAAAATATTTTACTCAGTTTAGTGCCTTCTCCCCTGAAACTGGCTTGTATCGATAAGCATTATCTTAGGGCTACACATTTTAGCGAGGTGTTGTAGGGCGTGCTAGTCCATCCCTTAGGAGAAAGAGGTTGGAGGACCAGGAATTTGACCTTATGCTTGACTGCACAGTGAGGCAGCCTTAAGATCTTGTTCCTTTCCTTTCCTTTCCTTTCCTTTCCTTTCCTTTCCTTTCCTTTC
>NW_021604591.1:15066584-15084697 GCF_004785775.1 Grammomys surdaster
TCCTTTCCTTTCCTTTCCTTTCCTTTCCTTTCCTTTCCTTTCCTTTCATTTTTTTAGAATATGAAAACTTATTACTGTGTTTCCATTGCCAAATTTTATGATCTTGGTCTTTCCTTCTTGCCTTTGTATACAGCCAAAAGAGACACACTGGCTACTTTAACCACCTTAGAGCGGATGCCAGGAATATCACCGACAGCATGACCTTTCCGACCAAATCCAGCAACCAGAACTTCATCATTTTCCTCAATGAAGTTCAAGCAACCATCATTGGTCACGCATACCGTGATCTTCTTGCTGCTCTTAATGAGCTGCACCCTGACACACTTCCTGATGGCAGAATTGGCTGTTTGGCTTCAACCCCTACTTATTCCAGCACAATTCCCTTTGCATGAGAGGCAACCCCAAATGGATTGGCCTTCATGGCTGTGCCCAAGTGGGCTTTCTTGTACTGTTTATCATGCCACTTCTGGTCCCATCGGTGACTGCGGAGCTTCCGAGCAGTACGGAGACCATGACACTTGGCCATCTTGCCGGCACCACTAGCCCGAGAGCAAGATCCCGTTTCTAAAATTCTCAGTTGGAGTGGGGTATTGTAAGTGATTTTCCTAAATGTGATTCTGGAATAAATAATACATTGTATAGTAATTTGTGTGTGTGTTAAGTAGGAGCTCCAAAAACCGTCAGCAGACGTCCTTACCCCCAGCACTCACGAAGCTTGAGGCAGGAGGGTTTTGAGTTCAGACTGAACAAATATTGTGGAGCGCTGCTGCCACACCTTAAAGATGGTGCCGGCTAGCCCTTGCAGACTTGGAGTAAACAAGCCTTGTTTGGTCCTGGGGCGGTACTTCCTGGTGGCCTGATTGTGTGTCATGGGTCTTTGACCAATCACAGTGCGAGACGTGGTATGGGCTCATGGGCAGTCCTACGCAGGGTATAAAGCTTCACTCCTGGGCTGGCTCGGTGGCACACCTTCAAGCTTCATGTAACTAGCAACTCCTGAGTAAACTGCTGCTGGAAGGAACTGGTGTGTGAGTCTTTCTTCCCTGCTGGTCGGGGTGGTAGAAGCCGCACAAAATATAACCCAAATGGAGGAGCTGGCTTGCTCCTTGCTGTGGAGATGACCAAAGGAGCATTGGATTTGGGGTGACTACCCTCAAAACTGGTTTTGTTCTCTAAGAGCAGTTAGTCTCCTCAAGTGTGGAAGGGAAAAGCCCAGGATCTACACTGCCTGGATGTGCACATAAGGCATCAGGAATGCTTCCTGAAATGCCTGTAATCAGTGAACTCATTTAGGGCCCAAAATATGTAACCAGGAGACCTGATTTTTCCTATTGCTCATGTCAGATATGGTGTTCAAGGCTCCTGTGGCTTCACCAGGGCACTGGGCTGAGTCTAGAAGTAGGGATGTCAACTATCGGTTGCTTAATTCTTTCCATTACATCCAACGATTGCATACTGAGCCCAATACAGTGTGGCCTATCACTGGGCATCTCTCACAGGGCTTGGCTTCCCTGGTGTTGCTCCATCAGCACCACCAATCATACTGTCCTGTTCTGCAATCCAACCAATAACTCAGGCTGAAGCTCCAGGCTGTGCCCCTCTCTGCTCTGTCTCTTATGATGAGATGTTTCCCAATGCTCTCACTGAAACTGACCAGATCAAACCCTAATGCTTTTGCTTTCCACAGCTGCTTCTTGCTTATTTTTGTTTTGTTGACAGGTTCTCACTCTGTAGGCCCCGCTGTCCCAGAACTCTCAATGTAGACCAGGCTAGTCTTGAGTGTACAGAGATCTACCTGCCTCTGCCTCAAGAGTGCTGGGATTAAAGGCCTGTACCACTACACTATGTCCAGCCCTGCTTGTCTCTAAACTCAGCCAAAGCCTCTCTCTGCATTTGTCACCTCTAGGGCCACCAGTTCCTAATAAACTTTGTAGGTATACACACATAGCCGCTGTTTTCCTCCCTCCCTCCCTTCTCAGTCTCTTCCTTGTAAATGGCACTGGAACGTTCAGTTTTTAATTGTTCACTGCTAATATACATAAAAATATAGTTGATGTAGGTGTGGTGAAGCACATCTGTATTCCTAGCACTTGGAAAGCAGAGGACAGAGGAAGGAGTTCAAAACTATCCTTAACCACAGAGCAAGTTTGTAACCAGTCTGGGTTACATGACACTGGACTGCCCCCCTCAAAAAAAAGGCAAAACAAAGTTTGATTTCTGTACTGCCCTCATACCCTATGTCTTTGCTAAACTTTCTTGGTTATGAGAACTCAGCTGTGAGGTGTTTGGAATTTTCCCCACAGGCAATATGTTGTCTACAAAAAACAATTTTTATTTCTCTTTCCCAATATGTTTGCGTTTCATTTCTCTATTATTTTTTATCTATTTATTTATTTATTTGGGGGGATTTTTTTTTTGGAGGTGGGGATAGTATCTTATACAACAGATTGAGCTACAGCTCACTATGCAGCTGGCAGTGAACATACAGCAATCCTGCCTCAGCCTCCTAGATGCTGAGATTACAGGCATGAGCCATCTACTGGGTTATGCCTGGGTCTTCTTTCTGTAGTACAATTTTGCTACATTGAATCTCAAGTCTGACTTTGTATGGGGTGGAGGTGAAAGTAGATACCATGACTTTTGTTGTTTTTTCTGATCTTAGAGGGAAGGCTTGCAGTCACATACAAGTTGAGGAAGATGTTAGCCATTCATCCATAGAGGGTCTGGGAATATAGCTCAGATGGTAGGGTGCTTACCTACCATGTATGAAGCTCTGGTTTTATTCCTATTACCATATAAAACTGGCCATGGTACTACTACACATATAATTCCATCACTTGAGAAGTGAAGGGAGGAAGATCAGAAATTCATGGTCATCCTTAACTACTTAAAAGGTTTGAAACTGAGGTCTGAAATCTGCTGGAGGAGATTTTGGTGGAGGAGCCTGAGGTTCTTGTTGGTATGAGATGAGATGACTAGTAGTGTTTGAAGTAGTGTTGGGAAAAGAGCATGGAAATCCAACTAATCCAGAACCATTCTTATGGTTTATAAATATAAACACACCCTAGAGGATTCTTACCAAACATAGGTGGTAATGGAAAGTGAGACTTGTCTGTTGAACATACATATGCACAAGAGGAGAACCGTGCCATTAGAGTCCAATATACAAGGACAAGTAAGGACTTCCTCTGCTTATCTGCCACCAATGGATGAAAATCCTTTGCAGATATTAACCGGTAAAAGGAGCAGATTAGGCCACTGAAAGACTCTGATGGTGTACTGATTTTTCAACAAGGACTGTTGATATAAACCAAACCCATGAACTGGCCAAGAGTTCTGGGATGGCATTCTCTTAGCCAAGAGAGGATTGTGTGTGGAAAATGCTTTTTACAGACTGGTAAGGGAGGTGAGCTGGTACCAAATGAAAACTGTTCACATCAGTCATGGTGTCGTTCAAGGTTGTGTGAGGTTGTTCCTTGGGTGATTGGATGAGATATATAGGGAATTCTGACATCAGAAAAGAGACACCTGCAGGATACTCTGGTTCTGACTCTGGAGAAGCATCCTGCTGTTCTCTTCACTCAGAGAAGTTTCTGTTGTATCTCCAGTTCACTATGGATGTGCATAACCATCTCCTGAGGCTTTCTCATGTGGTTTCTGACCAGATAAATATGCCTGTTACTATCCAGGAGGTTTCTGACCTGGGTGTCTCCCCACCCCCACAGTAAACATACCTCCACCAGCAAGAGTTGTCCAAAAAGCAATTTGCGCTCTGATGTAGAGAACCAAACCGTAGACATGAAAGTCTGTTGAAAGTTGTTCCTTAGCCAGGCGGTGGTGGCACACGCCTTTAATCCCAGCACTTGGGAGGCAGAGGCAGGCAGATTTCTGAGTTTGAGAGTTCGAGGCTAGCCTGGTCTACAGAGTGAGTTCCAGGACAGCCAGGGCTACACAGAGAAACCCTGTCTCGAAAAACCAAACCCTCCCCCCCCCCAAAAAAAAAAAAAAAAAAATTGTTCCTTATACTGATAGTGACTTTTTCTTTGAGGCTGAACTTGGATCTATGTTAGTTTTGGGGAAAATGTTATACATTACTGTTTTGCTGACAACATAATTAACGTTACTGATTGTTTTGTAATGTGACCAGCTATGTTCTAGGAACTAGCTAAATCACCTCTAGATTTATAAATGCTAAAATGAACCCTGACTTTCGACTCCTAGTCTTTTTTAATTTTATGGAATTAAATTTTATCCAACTTTCACACACTCAAAAAAGTTTGTGTCTAGCCTGAGCTACCTGACTCCCCATCTCCAGAGAAAAGTTTCTTAGAGATTGCCAAATAAGTTGAATAAGGTTCCTTCTGTTATTCGTCTACTTGGTTGACAGCTCTGGCTGTGTTTTTTTCTTACTATGTAATTCTTGCTGGCCTGGAACTCTCTATATAGACCAGCCTGGCTGGCCTTGGACTCACAGAGATCCACCTGCTTCTGCCCCCAAGTGCTGGGATTACAAGCATGTACCACAATGTGTGGCTATTGACAGCTTTGAAATTCTTTTTTTTCTTCTTTGGCCTATTTATATGATTAAGTACGATAGAAGATTTAAAAATATGATTTCTTGTATTCCTAGGATAAAATCTTTCTAGTCTTAAGGTATCTATTTGTTTGTTTGTTTGTTTGTTTGTTTTTGAGACAGGGTCTCTCTACATAGCCCTGGCTGCCATGAAACTTGCTAGGTAGGCCAGACTGGCCTTGAATTCACAGAGATCTGCCTGCCTCTGCTTCCTGAGTGCCGGGATTAAAAACATACACCAACACACTGGGCTGCTATAATTTTTATATTTAAGTTATTTATTTTTACTTCATGTATATGAGTGCTTGCCTGTGTGTGTATCATTTGTGTGCCAAGTGCCATGAGAGGCCAGAAAAGGGCATCAGATCCTCTAGAATTGGAATTGCCACTGGCAATTGCCACTGGTCATAAGACACTGTATGGGAACTAGAAATTAAACCCATGTTTCTGCAAAAGCAGCAAGTGCTCTTAACCACAGAGCCATCTCTTTAGCCCCTATTTTATTTTTTTATTATGTGTCTACACATGTGTGGCTGTTGAGGGGGTGTGGTATGTGAGTGCAAATATCCACAGACATCAAATAAATCTGGAGTTATGGGCAGTTGTGAACTGATTGTTCTGGGTGCTGGGTACTAATTTTGGGTCCTCCAAGTGCATGATCTTAACTATGGAGTTATCTCTTTGGCCCCTCAAAACATTCTATTCAACATTCTAGTAGCAAAAAAATCATTCAGTAGCCCCATGCTGGGAGGGCCTTAATTGACTTTCAGTTTATTTGAAACACAATATATAGGGAAAATCTGGGGCTTATCAGAGGATGCCTCCTGGGAAGATGGCATTTCAATGGCAGCCACTAAAGAAAGATTCATGTATTCCAGCGGTTTTCACCTTCCTAATGCTGTGACCCTTTCACACAGCAACTCATGTTGTGGAGACCTCTACCATACAGTTATTTTCATTGCTACCGCATAACTGTAATTTTGCTACTATTCTGAACTGTAATGTACATGTCTGATATATAGGATATCTGATATTTGACCCTGTGAAAGGATCTTTTAACCCCCAGAGGGGTCCATTCCCACAGGTTGAGAACCAGTGATATAAACCGAATGGATATTACGGATGTAAAAAGAGATTATAACCAGTTCAGGAGAAAGAAATAATTGTCAGGATGGCTAGAAATGGCAGATGAGGTTGGAAACAGGGAGATTATTCCACATCATAAAGAAACTAAGGTCTTTTTGTTCAACAGTGGGGCTGGCTAAACGTGTCCAGTGACTGCCAGGGCCCACACAGAGATAATATCTTGCATTGTATAAATCTACATTGGATTTATTTTTTTTTAAGCCTATTGAGGTTTCTGCACCATTTCAACAAGGGTGGGCAGTGATCCATGCACAAAGCAAGCAGGTGAGAAGACAGATCACCCTGGGAAGCACTCTGTTTATCCACAAACACCCCCCTCCCATGCACAGTGCTGGAAAAGGAGAGCCAGGTGATGTGTGGGAGGGACAGCCACGGCAGCCCTGGAGATGCTTCTCTCAGCTCGCTCACTCCCTTTGTTCTTCTCCTTGGTGTTTCTGCAACTCTGGGTCTGCTCAGTTTTCTGTGAGAATGGCACTAACGGAGATCTTGTCAAAGCGCCACTTTGGGCAGATGTTTGCACCCTGCACATATAACCCAGGCAGTTTCAAATCCAAGAAGAGAAATAGGGATAACAGCTGTGCAGGCTAGTCTTATGTTAACACAAGCTATAATCCCTCTGAGAGGAGAGAACCTCAGCTGAGAAAATGCCTCCATAAGATCGGGCTGTAAGCAAACAAACCTGTAAGGTAGTCTTTCTCAACCTGTAGGTCGAGGCCCCTTTGGGGGTCAAATGGCACTTTCACAGGGGTCGCATATCAGATTATTTATATTACGATTCATAACAGTAGCAAAATTACAGTTATGAAGTAACAATGAAAATAATTTTATGGTTGAGGGTCACCAGGACATGAGGAACTGTAATAAAGAGTCACAGGGGTCACTGCTATAGGGCATTTTTGTGATTAATGAACAGTGTGGGAGGGCCCATATACCATTGTGGGTGGGGCTATCCCTGGGCTGGTGGTCCTGAGTTCTCTAAGAGTGCAGGCTGAGCAAGCCTTGGAGACCAAGCCAATAAGCATTACCTCTTCTTGGCCTCTACATCAGCTCCTGCCTCCAGGTTCCTGCCATGGTTAAGTTTCTGTTCTAACATCCTTTGATGATGAACTGTGATATGGAAGCATGAGCCAAATAAGCCCTTTCCTGTCCAAATTGCTTTGGTCATGGTTATGTCAGAGCTGTTATCTGCTTTGCCCAAGGTCACTGAGTGAGTGATTCTGTGCTTCATAGTTTGTGCAGCATGTCGGTAATCCTTCAGATGAGGAAACTGAGGTCAGAGAGCTAAGAATTCAGCCTTGTCTTCCTTCGTGTATGTGTGTGTATACATGTATGTATGTATGTATGTATGTATGTATATGTGTATATGTATGTCAGGAAGAACTTAACTTTCTTTTCTTTTTAAATTTAAGATGGATCTTTTTATATAACTCTGGCTGTCCTGGAACTCACTCTGTCGACCAGGCTGTTCTTAAAGTCACAGAGATTCTGCCTCCTGAGCACTGAGATGAAAGGTCTGTGCCACCACACTCAGGCGAGCTTGGCATTTTTAACATTGTCATATAATTTATGTTAATATAGTATTTGACAATTGAAATATGTTACACACACACACATGCACACGCACAGTTGGAGAGATGACACTGCAGGTAAGACATTTGCCTCACAAGCCTAAGGACCCGAGTTTGATTTCTGGGATCCATACAAAGATGGAAGGAGGGAACTGATCAGGAAAAAGTCCTCTGACCTCCTCCACCTGCATGTCATAGCATGTACACCCCGCCCCCATTCAATGTACATATAGATACACATATAATAATAAGCAAATAATAAAAAACAAAATGAGATTTTAAAAAATGAATTTTGAAATAAGATCTAAGAATGCGTCGGGTATCAGCAGCACTTGGAAGGGAGACAAGAGGGCTGAAGCAAGTTTCAGGCCAGGCTGATAGACATAGTGAGTTCAAGGCAACAGGGCTTCATCGAGCGATCCTATCTAAAGTCCACTAACAACAGAAACACCTTTACTACTCAGTTAACATGAGGTTCTGAAGTGAAAAGTATTAGACCCACACTCCATCCACTCACACTTGTTCTTATTAAGAATCATTTTAGCCTGCAATAACTCACTCTGACTTTCCTCCGTCAGCCTTCTTGTGCTTCTAGGTAACACAAAATCACCCAGAAAACTAAAAGCCATGGCTCTGAACAGCTGCCTGCTTAAACTGACACACCAGCCGGGTAAGACCCTGCCTTTTCCCTAAAGAGATAATTAAACAACCAGGCTGTTTCGGTTTGTGTCAAAAGTCACTTGTCTCGCTTGATCTGTACTTCAGCTAAGGTGCACGGTGGACCTCAGAGGTCATGGGAGAAGAGGGCCAGGGCAAGGGAGAAATTTCAGTCCACCTTGAAGTGCAAAGTGTTTGTTTTCCCCCAGTGGCTCATCTCACTTCCTCTCTGGTGAAAATCTACCCTCTGTATTCCTTCATGAAAGTACTTCGGCATTCTTCAGCTGCCTGTCCCCAACTTCAAGGACCGAGGTGCAGGGCCATTGCTTTCCAAAAGCTTTTGGAGGTACATATCCTGAAGTCTGTTGGGTTTTGAGACCCAGTGTAGAGGATTTTTGTTGTTGTTTTGTTTTCCCCCAAGACCCCTGTGGTCTTATTCTTTCAATGTAGCAACATGTATTTTCTACCAAGGGGCAGGATCTAGGCCTGTTTCACCTGCAGGCGGGAATCCTACCCTGAGCTTCCTCCCAGAGCTGACGCCCTGTTCTAAACACAGCATCTTCACAGGACGAGGAAATTATCATCATAATCACACTCACTAAAAGTCACAGGATTTCTTTAACCTTTCAACCACAACTTCCCTTTCTGCTCCTCGCCCTGTGGATAGCATCAGGATTGGAAGATCTAGAAGATTCCATGAATGCACCAGAGGCCTTTATCTGACTTAGGAGGCCTGTAGAAATGTCTATTAGTTTTAAAGCCTCTCTCTTATTTTCTAGCTTTGCTCCCCTCCATACCATTGGAAATGCAGTAAAATCAGAAATTCTCCACATGCACCTTTGGTGCCCCATCTAAAGGCCGCAGTGTGGTTAAGCTGGAGAAAGCCAAGAGAGCAAAGCCACTGAACTAAGAGTTCTAACCATACACTTACTGACATAAAATCAAAAGATTTCTATCCTGATTAATAAGTCAGAAATCCTGGAAATTAGCAAGGCTATCACCACAGCTTCCCATACAAAAGAGCTATATCTATGCATGTGTCCATTCTATGGGTCTCTAGGCTTCTGTTCCTCAGCTAGCATAATTATGGATCAAGTAAAAACGGCTGCCTTTGCTATTTTATATTTTATTTTATTTTTGATATTGCTAGAGACAGGGTTTCTCTGTGTAACCCTGGCTGTCCTGGAACTCACTCTGTAGACCAGGCTGGCTTTGAACTCAGAGATCCTGTCTCTGCCTCCCAAGTGCTTGGATCAAAGGCATCAGTTGCTGTTACAATCTGATGATGCTACTGAGGCAAGGAAGAAGCTATGCTAGTTAGACCTCACCGACAGAAGCAAGGAGGCACAGTGTTTTGATTCACAGACGCACTGGCTCAGGCATGGAAGGTAGACTTCTGAAGCAATGCCAATGATAGAATAGCTCTTTACACAGAGTTGAGCTCAGAAGAGAAGCTTCATCCTGGCCTCCACAGGCTCCGGCCACTGCAAACAGCAAAAGCTCCTGGGCTTCTGTGGACTCCACTTGCCATCACTTTATGAAGACCTCTTTCAGCGTAGCTATACAATAGATTGAGTAGAGATGGTGGGCTGGGGAGATGGCTCAATGGCGAAGGCACTTGTCATGGAGACATGAGGACTGGAGTTCTGGTCCCCAGAACATATCCATCAGGTAAACGCCAGTTGGGCGTGGCCATCTGCCTGAAATTCTAGCTTTACAAGGCAGAGACAGGATTTCCAGCACTATCTGGCTAGCCAGACTACTCATATTGGGGAGCTCTGGCTGAGAGTTCCTGCCTTTAATGAGTAAGGAGTAGGAATAATAGAGGATGATCTTCTCATATCAGCCTAGGCCTCCACATGCTCGTACAGGTACATGTGCATCATATGCACATATGCCCACACATATGCAAACCACGTGTGAGTGAAAAAAAATAGATGAGACTGGTCTCATTCAAGGTGAACTCTTACTTCCTCCGAGGCAGCTCAGATCTTGAGTGTTAATAAAGGACCTTCTCTGGCCAGGCATGGTGGCATCTGCTTTTAATCCTAGCACTCAGGGGGCAGAGGCAAGTGGGTCTCTTTGAGTCTGAAGCCAGCCTGGTCTACTACATAGAGAGTTCCAGATCAGCCAGAGCAACCAAGTGAGGGCCTGTCTCAAATTTTAATGATAATGATGATGAGGAGGAGGAGGAAGAGGAAGAAGAAGAGGAGGAGGAAGAGGAGGAGGAGGAGGAGGAGGAGGAGGAGGAGGAGGGGAGGGGAAGGAGAAGAAGAGGAGGAGGAGTCAGAAGAGGAGAATAGACCTTCCCAACTTTACCTCAACTCTAGTACCAAGCTCCTTTCCCCTCTACCAGAAGGTCTACCCCAATCCTGACTGGAGAGAACTTTTTCTCCAGACAAAAGAAAAGGGTTTGGAGAGTGTAGCAACACAGGAGGAAAAACTAATGTGTAGCATACATTTTGGCTTAAAAGAGAACAACTAAGAGGCATTTGTTTAAGGAGATCACAGCGAAGGCAGAAGTGGGACCTCAGCTGCCCTGCAGCTTCTGCCAACATCACTCCTGGTGTAGGAATGATCATGACCAAGAGTTGATTTAGGTCAAATTGCACATGGCTCTTCCGTGCTTATAATGTCACATAACCGTGAGACATATATGTACTAGGAGGGGTTGAGCAGCGTGGACTTGAACCCTTAGACAGTGTGTGTTCTGTGATATATTTCTCTGTTTCTCTGGTATATTTTCTTTCTTTCTCTCTTTCTTTCTTTCTTTCTTTCTTTCTTTTTTTGGAACTAAGGATCTTTTTCTGGACTTGTCATAAGTAATTTATAAAGACTCTGTAGTTGAATGTCTAAGAATGTCTTTGTTGTGCTTTGATTTGACCTGAAGAGGCATCCATCCACTATTCCCGTGTTTTGGAAGACTCAAGTGTGAGCAAGAGTGTACAGAGACTATCGGGGTAGCTCAGTTAGTGTGAATGAGGATGGGTTAGAATTTCTTGGTTTCTTTTTCTTCTTACATTTTTTGTTTGTTTGTTTGTTTGTTTGTTTGTTCAAAACAGGGTGTTTCTCTGTATATAGTCCTGGCTGTTCTGGAACTCTCTCTGTAGACCAGGCTGGCCTCAAACTGAGAGATCCTCCTTCCTCTGCCTTCTGAGTGTTGAGATTAAAGGCCTGTGCCATTACCTCCAGGCTTAAATTTTTTTTACATCTATCTTTTATTTTATTTTTTTCTGAGTATGCATGCGTGTGTGCGTGTGTAGGTGTGTGCACGTGAGTGCACATGTGTCCCATCATGTGCAAGAGGGGATCAGAAGACAGCTTCTGAGAATCAGTTCTTTCCTGCCATCTGGTAGGTTTCAGGGATACAACTCAGGCCAGTTTGGCAGCAAGTATCCTTTTCAGTCATCTTGCTGGCTCAGATTTTCTGGGGTTTTTTTGTTTTTGTTTTTTGAGACAGGGTTTCTCTGTGTAGCCCTGGCTGTTCTGGAACTCACTCTGTAGACCAGGCCAGCCTCAAACTCAGAAATCCACCTGCCTCTGCTTCCCAAGCGCTGAGATTAAAGGTGTGTGCCACCACTGCCCGGCAATTTTGGTTTTTTTTTTAAATCTACAATAAAAAGGAATCTTGATGTATTATTTCATTTTTAGTAGTAAACAAGTGTATATAAGAGAACTGGGGGAAAGGGAGGGAGAGAAAGAGAGAGAGAGAGAGAGAGAGAGAGAGAGAGAGAGAGAGGCCTCTATCTTTCTCTTTCATTGCACTTATATTCATTACCCTTTCTTGTCCCCCTTAGTATGGATCTTAATATTTTTATTTCCGTGTTAACTTTTTTCCTTAGGATATATTATGGTCAGACTCAGAAAATAGCATGAAAGAAAGGGACAAAGTGTCCTTGTCCTTTAGAAGTTTGTGTCATAGAGGAAATAGGGCCCAGCTATTTATGAGTGCCTGTGCACCCACACACCCAGGTTCCTCCTACTCATGATTAAAGGAACTATCCTCAAGAGACACAGTTCCTTAGCCTCAAGCAGGCTGGGCCAAGAAAGGAGTGCCCAGCTAAGGACATACTGGCCCTCCTGCCAAATCCACCCTTCTAGATAATCAGGTTCTGGAATCCAGGCCTCCGAGGACCCCACAACCTTTGCTTATCAGTTAAAAATCTGGTCCAATTGAATATCAAAGGCAGCCTTCAGGGAAGTGAGTGAGTCAGCAGAAAGGCTTGCCTGCTGGGAAGATGCCCCTCTCTACTGCAGCACTCTGAATTCCCCCAGGCAGGCATCCACCCTTCAACCTTCCACTCACCTCACTACACCCTGCCTCCCTCCCGGCTGCTTCTGAATGAGCTTCGTTTCTGGGTGAGCCCCACACTCAGCCTCATTCCTCTGTACAGCTATTACTTCTTTTAATTGGGTTACATTTTTATTATTTTTTAAGGCAAGGTCTGGTGTAGCACAGGGCACATGAATAGAGTGTTTCTCTTCTAGTAAAATGCATTATATCGAGGCTAATTTTCTGCTGGCCTACCCCTTACACATACCTACCACCTTATTTTCTCATCTCACTGCAGTAGCCTTGAACTATGCTACTTGAATTGAAGTGATCTTGAATTCTGGATCCTCCTGCCTCCTCTTCTCCAATGCTGGGGTCACAGGCTTGGACCACCATGCCAAACTATTTATTGTTCTTTGGTGCTCCCTGATGTTGCTTCCCTAGGTGGCTTCAGGAAGCACCTGGGACTGAATCCTGGGTAGTCCAGCAGAGCCTGGTGGGCAGGGAGTATTTGGTGAAGTTGCTCAGGGTAGCTGGGCTCTGTTTTCAGCAAGACCTTCATTCTAAGGAAGTGAGGTAGTATAAGCCACCCTGCACCCCACCACCACCCCATTCCAGCTCTTCAAGGATAGCCTTCTCTGGAAATGGGCCTTTGACAGAACTATTAAATAAGGTGAGAATCAAGCTGAGGTCATACAAGCTGAGGGTAGGCCATAAATAAAACCGGAACATCATCATAAGAGGTGGGAAAGAACACAGGGACACACAGCGACGACCGCCATGTGAAGCCAGCAAGCTGGACAGAGACGGCAGCTCTGCTCTTACACGTCAAGGAATACTTGGGGACGCTAGACACCAGATGAGGCAAGTAGAGAAGAGGCTTGTTGCCACCTTGGATTTAGATTTCTGGACCGCAGGATTGTGACTGACTATATTTGCTGTGGCTTTAAACTACCACATCTGTAGTAGTATGTTCTTGCAGCCCTAGACCATTCTCTATAGACCAGAGCAAAACATACAAAGGAGAGCATAGAAAGATGTACCGCTCCACATGAAGTTTTAGTTTTAGTGTGTGTGTGTGTGTGTGTGTTGCTGAGGGTTGAACCCAGGGTTTCAAACATGTTAGGCTTTCTGTGTTACCAATTAGCCATATATCCAGCTCCCCCCCCCCCCTTTAATTTAATTTATTTATAGAGACAGGGTTTCACTATATAGACTATACTGTACTCAAACTCAAAATCTACCCGCTCCAGACTTTTGAGTTCTGGGATTAAAGGATTACAGCACCACAACTGGCCCCTTTTCTACTTTTTTTTTTTTTAAAGATTTATTTATTTATTATATATGAATACACTGTAGCTGTCTTCAGACACACCAGAAGAGGGCATCAGATCTCATTACAGATGGTTGTGAGCCACCATGTGGTTGCTGGGATTTGAACTCAGGACCTCTGGAAGTGCAGTCAGTGCTCTTAACCACTGAGCCATCTCTCCAGCCCCCTTTTCTACTTTTTATTTTGATGTAGGGTATGGCTAAACTGCCCCTGCTGTTCTTGAATTCACTCTGGAGTCAAATGAGACTCAGACTTGTGATCTTTCGGCTTCAGCCTCTCAAGAACCTGATATTACACTCATATACTACTAAATCTGTGTTCAGATAAATTAGTTCATAGAACAAGGCCTCTCTACTTGGCTCTGAATTCTTGACCTTCTCCCTCTTGGACCCACCTTGAGAATCACAGGTGTGCCCTGAGGGGCTTCTACTGCTAGAACCGTTGCACGGAGGCATGTATACATAGGCAACTGGTTTTGGCAGAAGACTCTGAGACTCAAGTTCTCAGGATAGTTGGTGGACATAGTACAGAGAATGCACACAGCTCATTTGTTAATATTTAAATCAGGCAGCCTCATTTCATAAAGTGAAATGTTCAAGGAAGATCAAACGATCAAGATTCATTAGTACCCAGATGTGGTGGCTTGTGCCTATAATCCTAACTTTCCAGAGTCTACGAAATGGGAGATTAGCTATAAACTAGAGATCAGCTTGGTCTATATATGGAAATCCTGTCTCAAACTAATGAACAAATGAATGAATGAATTGAATAATCAATTTATAACTAGAAGAAGATCTACGGCAATTGTGAGCTAGTAACGTAAGATGGTCACTGAGGGGTTAAACCAAGCTGGACTTATTTCAGCCTAGAACACTAGGAAGTGGAGAGGGACTAGGCAAAAAGAAGATCTATTCAGATGTGGGGGAACACACCTGCGACATCAACACTTTTCGGGCATAGGCAAGGGTAACTGCCACGAGTTCAAAGACAGCCATAGTGAGTTCAAGGCCAGCTAGGGGTACACATTGATAGGCCGTGTCTTACAAAACCAACATGAGCCTGTTGGTGGTAGTGCATGCTTTGAATCCTAGCACTTGAGAGGCAGAGGCAGGTGGATCTCTAATTTGAAGGCCAGTCTGTCTATAAAGTGAGTTCCAGGACAGCCAGGACTACACAAAGAAACCCTGACTTGAAAAGCAAACAAACAAAAACAAAGAAAAAAGGAAAGAAAGCTGGAAAGCTGCCCAGGAGTTAAGAGCTCCTAGTGCTTCCTGCTCTTCCAGAAGACAAGAGTTCAATTCCCAGCTCTCATGTTGGCAGTTCACAGCTGCCTATAACTTCAGCTCCAGGGGATTCAGTGCCTTCTTCTGATCTCCTAGGGCACACTCATGGCAGACACTCACGAAGATACACATATATACATAAAACCAAACAGAAGCAGACCCAGGTTAGCTCTGAGCCTGGCTGAGGCAATCACAGGGTCCTGTGAGAAGAAAGTAAACAGATCGATGGGTATGTACTGAGTATCCACTTTGTAGCATCCTCAGAGGCAGCATGGAATACTGACAGCAAATGTGGTTCTTCCTTTCTAAGGTTTATTTTGGTAGCAAGTAACAGAAGACTCAACCTAAACTAACTTACACATTAAAAGGAACATACCCCAGTATCTAGCTAGGGAATTGGAGCTCCCAGGACCTGCAGCCAGGACTGTATTCTATTTCTCTATAGTTCCCTTGGGCTTCCTTCTTCCCTGTATCTAGTCTGGCTTAGGAAGGACTGATTTCTGTTTTGTTCGTGGTGCTGCTGGCTGCCAAGAATATCTACAGCTACTGGTCTAATGTTGTGTGTAGGAGCATCATCCTTCAGTTGTGGCTCCATGTACCCACTCCTTACTTAGTATAAAGCAGAAGACACAGCTACCCTGCTTGCTATAGACTAGCTCAGTGCTTAGCGTGGATGCAAGAGCAGCTGTTGCCAGAGCAACCTCACTTGGGACTTTGCTAGAGGTACAAATCCTCAGGATTGGCCACCAATCCCTTAGCTGAGGGGAGAGCACAGCAAACCATTCAACAGCCAGCTGGTGATGCATAGTGTCATTTACTCTCAGATCAACCAAATCCCATCTGGCACGGAGTCCGGGTGGTGGTGTTAATTGCACTACCTAACTCTATGAACACCACGCCATGGTGGAAAGCTGAGTGGATCGTGAGAGATGGCCATGGTGGACACTGCCCTTAGTGATGGAGATGGCTACCATAGCGGCTGGAGAGATGGATGGCTCAGTGTGTAAGAGCATTAGATACTCTTGTAGAGGAGCTGGTTCAGTTCCCAGCACCCACATGGTGGTTCACAACCATTTCAAATTCTAATCCTAAGGCATCTGACACCCTCTGTTGGCATGCATGTGATATGTAGACATAGATGCAGGCAAGGCAAACACACACACAAAGAAAATAAATCTAAAAAAAAGTTGTTTAAAGATGGCTACCATAATTGTGTGCGTGTGTGTATGTGTGGCGTTTCTTTAAATGTAGCAAGGAAAATTTATTCAATGAAAAACAAAGTGGGGGCTGGAGAGATGGCTCAGTGGTTAAGAGCACGGACTGCTCTTCCAGAGGTCCTGAGTTCAAATCCCAGCAACCACATGGTGGCTCACAACCATCCATAAAGAGATTGGATGCCCTCTTCTGGTGTGTCCAAAGACAGATACAGTGTACTCATAATAAAATAAATAAATAAATTAAAAAAAAAAAACAAAGTGGAAGAGATGAGATAGATTTTCAAGAGTGACGGCATAGCCTTACTCTGAGCACATGAGGGGGCAGAGGTAGGCATATCTTTGTGAGTTCAAGGCCAGCTTGGTCTAGTGAGACCCTATTTTTAAAAAAATTTATTTACTTTTATTTTTGTGTATGTGTTCAGGTGTCCACAGAAGCCAGAAAAGGGCATCTGATCATTTGGAGCTAGAGATGTTTGTGAACCAATCAGTGTGGTTGTTGGCAATGAATTTGGGTCCTCTGGAAGAACAGCCAGCACTCTTAACCACCAAGCCATCTCCTTCCTCACCCTCCCAGACTGTACATTGGGCCACCTTTTTCTTTTTCTCCTTACTCCTTCCTTCCTTCCTTCTTTCCTTCCTTCTTTTAGTAGTTGAAGATAGACCTCTATTGAGGGTGAATAAACACACATACAGCAAATTCACAGATATTAAGACCCTCAGCAAAGCAGAGGAGGGACTTAGGAAGCCACAAAAAAAAGTTCTCACATTTTCTAAGGATATGCATCGTTGGATTCTGTGTTCATCCTATTCCCTAAATAACTTCACTTTGAGATCATTACCTCAATAATAGCTGCAAGGACAATACTTTGAAGTACGGTGAGCAGAGGGCAAAGATGGCTCAATGGGAAAAATGGGATGACGCAAATCATGGACCCATGTAAAAGTGAATGGAAAGAGCTGAGCCTGCAAGGCTTTCCTTTTCCTCTGGCCTTCACAAGTGTGTTGTGGCATGCTTGTCTATAAACACATCACAAGCACGCATGCACAAACACAAACACGGATGCACCACCACCACCCTCATTCTCCTCCCAGTAGATTATGACTGTGAAGGGGCTTGAAAAGAGAGTCTTTTCCTCAACAGTCCATTTGTGCCTGTGTCCGTCTAGAGGTCCATGTGTACCAGATATCTGTGTGCAAAAACTTTCCCTCAAACCATCATATTAGCATATAATAAACCATGAGTTTGTGTATTTTTTTATATAATTTATGTTCATTTCATGTTTATTTGTGCTTTGTTTATATATCTGTGTGAGGGTATCAGAAGCCCTGGAACTGAAGATACCTGCCATGTGGGTGCTGGGAACTGAACCTGGGTCCTCTGGAAGAATAGCCAGTGCTCCCAACCACGGAGCCATGTTTCCTGCCTCTGCTTATTGTTTTTGTTTACTTTTGTTTTTGAGACAAGGAATCTATGATATAGTCCTGGCTGTCCTGAATCTCACTTTGTAGAACAGGTTGGTCTTGAACTCACAGGTATCCTCCTGCTCCTCTACCTTTTGAGTGCTGGGATCAAAGGTGTGCATCACCATGCTAGGCTAAACAGGTGTTTAAAGATAGCAAGGTTCAGCCTGGCAGTGGTGGCACACCCCTTTAATCCCAGCACTTGGGAGGCAGAGGCAGGTAGATTTCTGAGTTCGAGAGTTTAAGGCTAGCCTGGTCTACAGAGTCAGTTCCAGGACAGCCAGGGCTACACAGAGAAACCATGTCTCGAAAAAAACAAAACAAAACAAACAAATAGGAGTCAGGCCTAGAGGAACCTTGTATATCAGCTGATAAGGAGGTATCAGCTAATTTTCCCTTTTTACATTCTTTCACTTTTACAAAAGCCCATGATTTGCATCTTCCCCATTGCCATCCAAGGTCAATAGGGATGGTAGGCTAGTTCTAACCTTGGGTCTGGGAGAGAAGGAAAATCTTTCTCTTTTCTTTTCCTTTTCTTTTTTTCTTTCCTTTCCTTTCCCTTCCCTTCCCTTCCCTTCCCTTCCCTTCCCTTCCCTTCCCTT
>NW_021604591.1:15084707-15090938 GCF_004785775.1 Grammomys surdaster
TTCCCTTCCCTTCCCTTCCCTTCCCTTCCCTTCCCTTCCCTTCCCTTCCCTTCCCTTTTCTTCTCTTCCCTTTCTTTTCTTTTCTTTTTTTATTGGAGGATGTAGGGCCACTGGTAGGATCACTGTGCTCTAGCAGATGGCCCTACACTATAAGTATATGAATAGCATTAAAGAGACTTAATTTTTTCCCCCTTTTCTTCTCCCTCTCATTCCAGCCCCACTTACTCTGCTCAGCTCACTCCGACTCAAAGGTCTTTATTTATTTGTTATATGTAAGAACACTGTAGCTGTCTTCAGACACCCTTTAAGAGGGCATCAGATCTCATTATGGATGGTTGTGAGCCACCATGTGGTTGCAGGGATTTGAACTCATGCCCTCCAGAAGAGCAGTCAGTGCTCTTAACTGCTGAGCCATCTCACCAGCACCTAATTTCTTTTCTTTACAGAAAACAGAAATGAAGTTGGGCGGGAAGTATGCTGTGGGGGATATGAGGGGAGTTTGTTAGGGAAAATAGGGGTTAGATATAATCATAGTTCATTGTGTATCTGCATAAAATTCTCAAGAATAAAGAAAACTAACAGGTGATTCTGGTGCTGAAGGTGAAGCTTGGCTAGTAGTGTGTTTGCTCAGCATGCATGACACCTTGGAGTCAATGATCAGCATGGTCTGTAGCAGGCATGGTGGTCCACGCCTCCTACCAGAACTCAAGAGGTGGAGGCAGGGAAATCAGGAATTCAAGACTATACTTAGTCACCTAGCAAGTTGAGCACAGCCTGAGATACAAGAGATCTTGTCTCAAAATCCATCCATCAATCATTCATTCATTCAATCATTCATTCAATCAATCAGTCAATCTGTTGGCAGCATGGAGAATTGGGAGGAGGCAGAAAAGTCAATTCAAAGCCCACAGCAGGGGTCTGTCTCATGGAAATGGGGACTGGGAAATAGTAGAAATACCCAAGAGCATAGCTGAAGGTCTTGAGGTGAATCACAGGGCTCTTGATTTCTTGCCTAGACTGTTTTTTTTTCAAACAAGAAGGAGAACAAGTTTCAGGGTAGAAGAGCGCAGTTTTGGAACTGATTTGTTTAGAATTGAGTGAACTATATGTGGTTTTACACATATATACACATTGGGTTTTTGAGAGGATAGACCTCTGTGTCTATTCAACTTCAGACTAGGAGTCTCATATGGATTACTTCTGAGTCACTGACCTACCTCATGAGACATTTGAATTTGTCTTTTCTTTTTCTGAAACCTTAATTATATTTGTTTATTTAGCATGTGTTGGGGAAGCTGTCACAGTATTGGTGTGGAGGTCAGAGGGATACTTTTACCATATAGGACATGGGAATTGAACTCAAGTCATCAGGCTTTGCAACAAGTACATTTACCCTTTGAGCCAGCTCACCCCACCTCCTTTAAGTTTAAAGACACGGTCTCCCTATGAAGCTCCAACTGCCCTGGAGCATGCTAGGTAGACCAGGCTGGCCTTCCAAATGCTGGGACTCAAGGTGTGAGTCACCACTCCTGCTCACCAATGGCTTTATTTGATTTTCCTGTAAGAAGACAGAAAACTAAAGGAGCCACCTAGAGTCATAAAAATAAGTGTTAAAGCACTGAGTTACTGTAAACCAAAGTCCAAAGTCCCTGCATGAAGTCAGTCTGCTCTCCCAAGCCACAACTGTTTATTCTGTTATATCTGTGTGATGTATACGTATACATATAGGATACATTTACATATATGTATCCTATTATATACCTGTCTATATATCTATATATCCCAAGAGGGTGGAACACCAAGGGTAAGATTTTATTTTTGTTCACTTATATATCCTCAGTGGCTGATGTATATATAGTAGGTCTTACTATATACATCTTACTAGGCACTGCAATGAAGGAAGGGAGGAAGGGATACACAGAAGGAGAGACGAAGGAAAGAGGAGGGAGGGAATGGTGAAATCTTATATGTGTAGGTAATTGACCAATGACACAATGGCCCTCACGATTTTACTGAGAAGGAAAACCCCAAGTTTTATCTGTTTATTTGACAGGTTATAAATGAACACAGAGAAGGAATCTCTGAGAGTGAATGACCAAATTTACACAGATACATAAATGCACACATATATTTAAAATCTGACACATACAGTGGTGTTTGTTAATGAAGTAAATAAGTAAAGGACATGGTGTGTGTGTGTGCGTGTGTGTGTGTGTGTATTTTTTCTTTCTCTTCTTCTTCCTCCTCCTCTTTGTTTTTTTTGAGATAGAGTTTCTCTGTGTAGCCCTAGATATCCTGAAACTTATTCTGTAGATCAGGCTGGCCTCCATCCTCCTGTCTCTGCCTCCCGAGTGCTGGAATTAAGGGTGAACCCTACCACACCTAACTTATTTTCTTAATATTATTGTCACTTCTTTGGCATTATTGTTCTTCCTCATCCTTATTTTTTGTAAGCCAGACTATCCTGGAGCTCCCAAAGTGGCCCAGGATAGTCTTAAATTCATGGCAATCTACCCACCTCTGACTCCCAAGCACTGGGATAATAGGTGTATGCTAACACCCCTGGCTTGATACCCCTTGCCTTCTGAGGTAGTAGAGAAGACCTAGAATTTCTTGACTGCTTGTCCAAATGCTTCATATAAAGATGAAATAAGACATAATGGTATTCTGAAAAACTGGACCATGGTCGATACCACCCAGATTGCTTTCTGCTGTTTGTAGACTTCAGTGTACAGAAGCATTCCTGCAAAAATCTCATTTAAAATGTTGATTTACCACAGGGTATGGTGATGTCTGCCTTTAATCGCAGCACTTAGAAGACAGAGGCAGATGTATCTCTTAAGTTTGAGGCCAGCCTGGTCTTCAGAAGGAATTCCAGTACAGGGCTACACACGAAAAACACTTTCTTGGGGAAAAAAAAAAGTTAATTTCCATGCTTTACCCTAGCCTAGATTTTGATGAGAATCAAAATCTGGGATGGGGCAAAGCAGTCTATATTCATTGCCATCACTTGGAGAGTGCTGGCCACATGTTAAAATCCTCACTGCCAACATTTCTGTGACTTTTCCTCAGCCTCCTGTTGCCATCTCTATGTTCTGAGATACAAACAGGCTGGCTGACCTTAAAGTGACTGGCTGGTCTGTCAACACCCCTCCCAGGAAGATGCTCTTCTCTCTCCCTTATTCCAACGTGATGGCATAAAAGGAGATGCTCTCCGAGATTACACACCCACAGCCAGGTCGAGCACGCAGAGAATGAAGGTGTGACTTACTGACCACCTTACCTTTCAACGTCTGAACGGCCTGACCCAGCACTGACCCTGGACACATGGCCTAAAAAGCATTTGAAAGAATTTAGGAAAGTTGACAGAGGAACCAAGAGGTAAAATCAGCTCAGCTAATATGCTGCAGTAATGGTCGGGCTAAGTAAGATCGCCCAGAAGCAGTGTGCTTTCAGCTCTCTGCGGCAGAAACTCCTTCCCATTATCTCTACCATCGGCATCGGCAACGGGACTTTACTGACCACCCACAGGACACATCCTACACTTATTATGGGGTAGAGATGCTGACAGCTATCATTTCCAATTTTGTTTCCAAGCTTTTAGGCAGGAAGACCTTATCCATCTATCTTCAAGGATATCAAAAGTATATTTTAATATCTTCACAAAATGGTTTTTCTTTCTCTCATGGGCCCAGGCATCTTTCCATAGCAATCCTTATGATGAACCATTTTATTTTATTTAAATATCACTAAGTTTTATAATATGTGTCCATCTAAATTAATATCAGTTTCTGTAAAAGTAGATTTAGGTACATATAAATTTTTGCGATTTCAAGTCATAATGAGCCATATCATGCCTCTCTCTGCATAGTTGTTGATGTAAGACCACATATAGAGAGACCACTGTTAGATCAGACTAGAGCCTTTGGCATTTTAAGCAGATATGTCCAATCACCTTGAAATGTTATGTCAGTTAAGACACCTAATAATAATATATGAAGAAGCAACAGTTCCTTCGTTTCAATTCATTTCAATACTGGAAACTATACATCAGGAAGCAGGTGTAACTTGGACTGGATACTTTTTTTTTTTTGAGACAATTTCATACAGCCTGTCAGCTACGCCAGCACAGAGTCATCTGGTAAAGACCAAATGCTATATTTTCAACTGCATAGCTCCCTTTTATACTCCCCACAAAACAGGAACACAAACAGGAACAGGAATAAAAACAGGAACAAGGATCAAAACAGGAACAAGGAGACACACTTGGCAGCCTATCACCTAAGCTTCAATTTCTCCTTGAGCAGTCTTCTCAGGGAAATGCATAGAGACTGGGGATCGGGGGATCGGGCACAACAGCACAGGTGCAGAGGATGGTGACTCACAATAGCCCAGGCTGACCTGGAACTCACTTGATAGCTGAGAATCTCATTGAATTCCTGATCCTCCTGCTTCAACCTTCCAAGTGCTGATATTATAGGCATGCACCACCACGCCTAGCTTCTATGATTAGATAAGTTTTAAAATTTTTATTTTATTATTAATAAGTTGTATAGTTTTATATATTGATGTGTGTGTGTGCATGCGTGCATGTGTGCGTGTGTGTGTGTGTGTGTGTGTGTGTGTAGTTGAGTATTCATTCACTTGTGTGATCAGAGAACAACTTTCAAAAGTCAGTTCTCCTACCAAAGGAGTTCTGGGTATCAAACTCAGGTTGTCAGGCTTGGCAGCAAGTCTTTGCTCTGAGTCATCTCACTGACCCTATAATTGGATATCTTAATAATATAACTGTTAGGCAGGAGGAGTACATTAAACCTAAGGGCACAGCAGTCTCCGTTAGTAGAAGAGGAAGAGAGTTGATTCATTTGTGTGTCTTTCTTAAACAATGTCCATGTTGGGCTAGAGAGATGGCTCAGTGGCCAAGAGCATTTGTTATACTTGCAAAGGACCCAGGTTTGATTCACAGCACTCCACTTGGTGGCTCAAAACCATCTTTAACACAAATTAAAGGGGAATCTGACACCCTCTTCTAGACTCTTTAGGCATCAGGCACACAATCCAATACACATACAGACATGCAGGCAAGATGCTCATACACATAAAATAAATACATCTTTTAAAACTTTTAATGTTTGAGGGCTGTAGAAATGGCACACTGGTTAAGAGCACTGACTGCTCCTCTAGAGGACCCAGGTTCAATTCCCAGCATCCACATGGCAGCTCACAACTGTCTATAACTCCAGTTCCAGGGGGTCCATGGTACCAGGCATGTATGTGGTACATATATGTAAACACGCAGACAAACACTCATGCACATAAAATAAACAAATATAAAAAAAATTTAATGACCACGTTTTCTCTATGTTGAGACATGCTAGTGATGGAGTAATTTTCTTACTTTGCAATAGTGAGTATTGGATTGAAGGCCTCATGCACACTAAGCAAGAACTCTAACTACTGAGCTGTATCCCCCCGAACTTTTTTCTTGTTATTTTTGCTTTTTATTTTAAGGCAGACTTGTCCTCCTTGTATGGCCCAAACTGTCCTTGAACCTTGTGATCCTCCTGCTCAGTCTCTAGTAGCTGGGATCACAGTCCTACCTAACCAAGTCTGCTTCTGATACACATATTCTGTGAGGTTATGCTCAAGAGGAAAACATGTAGCTCAACTGTAGATGTCAAGTGACCTGAGCTAGCCATCTATTGTGGTAAATTCCATCTAACAAGGCTAAGGGATGCCCAGCTAGCTGGTAATGCATTATTTTGGGGGTTGTTTCTGAAGATGTATCAAATAGAGTAGCATTTCTAACTGCAGTGAGAGGATTTCCCTTCCCAGTGAGGGTAGCACCATTCAATCCACTTAAGGGTCTACACAGAGCAAAAAGAGAAAAGGTGGTCACGAACAACAACAGATCTCTTGAGTTTTTATTTATCTGTTTTGCGACAGTGTCTCACCTAGACCAAGGTGGCTTCCAGCTCACTATATATAGCTGAGGATGAACTTAAATTCCTCCTGCTTCCTCTGTGTGTGCTGGGACAAAAGGCAAGTGTCAGTATGCTGGAAGTATGCAAGAAAATCCCTTGCCAGGCAGTGGTGGTGCATACCTTTAATCCTAGCACTTGGGAGGCAGAGGCAAGCAGATTTCTGAGTTCGAGGCCAGCCTGGTCTACAGAGTGAATTCCAAGACAGCCAGGGCTATACAGAGAAACCCTGTCTCGAAAAACCAAAAAA
>NW_021604591.1:15091038-15098522 GCF_004785775.1 Grammomys surdaster
AGGAAGGAAGGAAGGAAGGAAGGAAGGAAGATCCCTTAAACAGATTTTTGAGGTGGTAAGGCGGCCTGGCCTTAACTGGCTGAGCTATCTATCTATCCGTCCGTCCGTCCGTCCGTCCGTCTGTCTGTCTGTCTGTCTGTCTATCTGAGACAGGGTCTCTCTTCATAGGCCTGGCTGTCCTGAAACTCACTATGTCACACAGACCTGCTTGTCTCTGTGTGCCTTTTTAAGTACCAGGAATAAAGGCATACACTAACCATGCTTGTCCGTTTGTGAGCCTTAAATAAACTTTATAGTCTATTATTCTCATTTTTCCATATAATTGTGCTGTCTCAGTGCATGGTGCCTAATTTATAGATGACACTTTTATCATAGTTGTGTCCATGTAAAAGGGAAACTGTATCTAGGGTGTGGTGCTCAACAGGTCGGGGCTCTCCTTTGGAATGTACCTGCTAGAATTTTATTGAACAATGAAGTGAGAGGTCCCGAATTCTTAGGCCTGTTTAGTAATTGCAGGGACTCTTGACAGTCGTTTCTCCTACACAATGAGCCTCCACCTGCCTTGCGTTGTCCGAGCACCTGCTTTCTCCTCTATGAACAGCAGGGGGCGACAGTGACGACGCTGTTTCCTGTTTCAGTCCTAAAAATCCTGAACTGCTAGAGAAGCGTCTTCAGTGTAGATTATTCTAGGGTTGGCGACAGAGAACGGGGAGAACAGATAGCAGGCCAATAATCATTAATCCCAGGCAACTGTGAAATACAGGTCACTCGGCTGCTCCTGGAGAAACCCAGACCCTCAGGGGCTATGCATCAGGACTGAGAAAGGGCAGAGCCTGTGTGCTCCCGGTGCAACAGCATGGCATGGTTACAAATCACTCTGTATGTACCCTGTCATTTCCAGAGCTGTCTCCTTGAAAGCTAACGATCCACTGCTGTGAGAAAGCACAGCAGCGCAGCTTCCTCACTAGATAGCTCATCCTAGAGATATGGCAATCCCACTTGGATCTTGACCAGACCTCTTCCTCTTGCCCTACTGGGCCCTGCATCTGCCTTACCTGGTTGTTTGTTCTGGAAGTAAAGGGGGCTTAATTTGTGCGGAGAGCCTGGGGACAAGGCCCTGCTTTGGGAAATGCCTGTTTGGTACCACGCCCCCCAGGATCTAGGAGAGGGCATTGTGCTTTGTAATGTGGCCTGGCTGTTTGTGTTTTTGGGCGCTCGGGGAAAGACTGCTCCTAATTAAAGGCATAAATGCTTTAATCTCTGGCCTGGAGGCTTCCCATGGCGCATTAGCCCTGCTAGGGAGGAAGTGGATTGTAATCCCTTTAGTAGACGCCTAAAGGAACTGGGGCTTCTGAGTTGGAAGAATTTCCTTCTGACCTAATGATATTAACAGGCTGAATTTGCATAGACAGAAATTTGAGGGCCTGGCTCTTCCCCCGAGGTTGAGGGGTTGAAGTGGGAGTCACACTAAGAAAAGCTTCGGGGGCATTCTGCAGCTCCTACAATTTACTAGACTCTCGTCAGGTAGCCAAATGCACACCACTTCTTTTGCTTGTCACAGCCAAATCTGTGAGTGTTCAGACAGGTATTTTATCAATTTGGAGGTGACTATTCTCACTGGGGGAAAGGGGAAGGGACAAGACTGAAGAACAAGCAAATGATGTTCCTGAGAGCCTCGGTTGTTCTTGCTTATTGGATCCTGTCCACAAAGGTCACCCTTCTCCTTTATTTTTGCAACCTTTAAGTGTTGTTTAATTTAGCACAGTCACTTTTCTACAGTCCTATTGGTTACTAAATTTTTATTTAATATGTCTTACCCTACATTACACCATGTGCCACACATACACACCCAAAATGGAGTTCTGGAAGCTGAGATGGGAGGACCCCTGAGGTCAGGATCAGCTTGCACAATACAGGGAAAGCAATACAACATGAACAAGTCAAAACTTGCTTCCTGGATTATTTTCCATCCCTTGCAAATGCAAATGTAGAAAACATACATTTGCATGTCAATAAAGTATGTGATAATAAGCATCATGGGAAAAAACATGTTTTGTATTTTTTTTTCTTGAGAGGCATATAACGCTGGATTACTACACACCTTTAATCCCAGCACTTGGGAGGCAAAGGCAGATAGATTTCTGTGAGTTCGAGGCCAGCCTGGTCTACAGAGTGAGTTCCATGATAGCCAAGGCTACAAAAAGAAACCTTATTTGAAAACTTGAAAAAAACATGGGGGTTTGGGGACTCAGGCAATACAGTGTTTATCGCACTAGCGTGAGGACCTGAGTTCAGATCCCCCACACTGACATAAAAATGCCTGGGCATGGTGGAACACATCTGTGCTCTCAGTGCTGTGGATGCAGAGAGGCTGATCCCTCCTGCTCACTGGCCAACTAGCCTACCCAAATTATGTTCAGTGAGAGATCCTGTCTCCAAAGCTAAGGTGGGGAGTGATGCTGACCTCTGGCTTCCACGTGCATATAAGCACGCTCATGCATGTACACACCAATATATACCACACATACACAAGGGGCGTGCTGTATTGCATTGTAAAAAGTTAAATTTAGTACAGTGTGATATTTATGTTGTAGTCTGTGGTAAGAAAGGCTGAAGAACACAGGATTTCAGTCCCCAACAAAGGACTCTCTGGAATGAAGTAACCTGCCCAGGCTTCATGAACAGTACCCAGTTACTCATGCAGGCTGCTCTCCTAAGTGTCAAATAAAAAACAATCATCTCACACTGTCTCTCTGCGTTTGGCAGTCTCATTTGTCTTGTCATGTTTTCAAGTTCCATTCTCTCTGTAGAATGAATGAGTCAGAACTTTCTCCCTTTGTGGCACTGAGTAACACTCCATTCAGTATGCCTGTACCATTTGGGTGACTCCTTCAGTTGCAAGTGGCCAATTAGGCATCATGAATTCTGCCGCTATGAGCAGTAGCATCCAGTACCTCTGCTTCTCTGCTTTTAATTCCTCTTACTGTATGACTATAAGTGAATTTTCCAGATCACATGGTTCTTTTTTTTTAAAGATTTATTTATTTATTATATATAAATACACTGTAGCTGTCTTCAGACACACCAGAAGAGGGCATCAGATCTCATTACAGATGGTTGTGAGTCCATGTGGTTGCTGGGATTTGAACTCAGGACCTCTGGAAAGTGCAGTCAGTGCTCTTAACCACTGAGCCAACTCTCCAGCCTGATCACATGATTCTTTTCCATGGTTTTTTGTTTGTTTGTTTGTTTTTTGCTTGTTTTTGTTTTTTTTGTGTTTTTTTTTTTGTTTTTTGTTTGTTGGTTTGTTTGTTTGTTTGGGCGGTTATTTTTTGGTTCTTCGAGCGAGACAGGGTTTCTCTGTGTAGCCCTGGCTGTCCTGGAACTCAGAAATCCGCCTGCCTCTGCTTCCCAAATGCTGGGATTAAAGATGTGCGCCACCACCGCCCGGCTTTCCATGTGTTTTTAAAACACTTATTTATATCTGTATGTGGATGTAGAGGTCAGAGGGCAACTTTCAGGAGCTGGTCCTCTCCTTCCACCATGTAAATACCAGGTTCAAACACAGGTAGTACCCCTTAGAGGCAAGCATCTTTCGCTGCTGGGCCATCTTGTGCACCCCCTGTGCTTGCTTTTTGAGATACTATCACCAACAGTGATATGAGATTCTCAACAACACTTGCTACTTTCTTTTTTTTTTTTTTAAAGATTTTATTTATTTATTATATATGAATACACTGTAGCTGTCTTCAGACACACCAGAAGAGGGCATCAGATCTCATTACAGATGGTTGTGAGCCACCATGTGGTTGCTGGGATTTGAACTCAGGACCTCTGGAATTGCAGTCAGTGCTCTTAGCCACTGAGCCATCTCTCCAGCCCAAAGATTTATTTATTTACTTTATTTATGAATATACTGTAGCTGTCTTCAGACACACCAGAAGAGGGCATCCAATCTCATTACGGATGGCTGTGAGCCACCATGTGGTTGCTGGGATTTGAACTCAGGACCTCTGGAAGAGCAGTCAGTGCTCTTAACCGCTGAGCCATCTCTCCAGCCCCCACTTGCTACTTTCTGCTTTGGGTTTTTTGTTTGTTTGTTTTTAAATAGCTTTACTAATACAAGTAAAAGAGGAAAAGCTTTTGACAATAGGATGAGCCAGGTTCTAAGATGATGGAAACCGGCAGGGGCCATAGATTTAGTTAAACCCAGTCTGAAGTCATCAACCAACTGCCTTTCCTAGCAATAGCCTGATCTGTAGAGTATTGAAAGCATCACCCCTCTGATGCCGTGCAGTCAGCCAGGTTTATTCTGGTCCAGTTGGTCCAGATACACTGAGACTCAAGAAGGGGTAAGCAGGGACAGGGCAGCTGACATGAGGAGAGCTGACTAGCTCCCCACATCACAATGACCGGGGATGATGACCAAAGCAGTTTCAATTGTGTAGGTCAGGGCTGGTCTCAGGGAGTGATTAGTCATCAAGACAGTGCCAACAGGACTCTCCATACAGCTGGGACACCTGGGGTTGAAAGGGCAGAACATTGTGTCTTGCCAACAACAAAAAAAAGGTAGGCTCTGAACTAAAGTGAGATCCTGTCTGTATTCAGAAAGGAGGAAACATGAACTATCAGTTGAGGTCTGGCTGGTACCACAGCCAGCTGACCAGCACGGACCTTGAGGCAGAGGAGTTCCTGGGAGTGAAATGAGGGAGTGATTGCTGGGATATAGCTTAGTTGTGGGTGCTTGTCTAGTATATGAGGCTCTGAATTCAATTCCTAGCACTGCATAACCCAGACACAATGGACACACATATATTTTGGTTACATTTGGTTTTGTCTTCCGGACAAGGTCTTCCTATATAGTCGTGGCTGGCCTAGAGCTCACTATGTAGACCAGGCTAGTATTAAACTCTCAGAGATCTACTTGCCTCTGCCTCATATGTGCTGGGATTAAAGGTGTGTGGTACACGTTTGCAATCCCAGCACTCCAGAGGTTAAGATAGGAAAATCAGAAGTTTGAGGTAATTCTCAACTACTTAGCAGCTTTGAGGCCAGCCTGGGCTATATGAAACCCCATCACAGGGGAGAGAGGGGGATAGGCAGAGAAAGAAAGAAAGAGAGAGAGAGAGAGAGAGAGAGAGAGAGAGAGAGAGAAAGAGAGAGAGAGAGACAGAGAGAGAGAGAGACAGAGACAGAGACAGAGAGAGAGACAGAAAGATAGAGAGAGACAGAAAGACAGAGAGAGACAGAGATAGAGACACAGACAGACAGACAGACAGACAGACAGAGAAAGAGAGTCAGAGATATACAGAGAGACAGAGATACCCACAATATGGTTTTCCTGAAGATTTCAGGGTTGGTAATAAGGGACAGGGTTGGATCTTTATGTTCATCCTTTATCTGAGAATGAAGCCCAACTTTCTTTATCTTGGACATCCTGCTTCTGAACTGTTGACGGTCCGGACCTGGGCCTTGCCTCCTCCAGACAGTGTGAGCCCTGATTCCCACTGGCTGGGAAGACCCCACTGTATGCCCATCTCTGCAATTCAGCATCAGCAATGTGTTAGAAGCTTGAAATGGCCATGCTGGGGGATTTACACCACAGGGATTGGTGGATACTGTAACGTCATGGCAGCTGTTCCTTAGTTGTTAAACTTGTTTTGCTATTTGGTGCACTTTTTGAAGAGATGGATCTGATATTTTGAGTGAATTCTAATTCCCCTGAATCCTCTTCTAGTCCCTTTGTCTCAAGGCCCCACACACTCATCCCAGTGCTTCCACTGGGAATATGTAAGGTAGAATTTTAGGGAAGGTGGAGAGTGGATGGACTAAGGGGACCAGAGCAGTCCTGCTTGCTTTGCTTAAGTGTGGAAACAGTGGGATACTGCCCCTGCTTGAGACAGAGCACAGCTAACTGACATGTCTTTCTAGGTCCTTGACCATGGCACGCATCGTAAAACCCCAAAAGGTGAGTGATTCTGTCCCCCATAACAGTATCAGTGGTAGGTATACAGCACCAGGAAAAGTTTTCACTGATCTGGGGATGTATTTATACAACATTTATTTGTTAGACACCCATGGTATAGTGTAGGAAGCATTGGCACTGGACTTCTGAGACAAAGCTAAAACAAGTCTACCTCATGAAGTTTGTTGTTATGGTGGCTGTTTTTGTTTTTTAAAGTATGCTTATTTTTTTATTTTTTTTAATTTTTAATTTTTTGAGACAAAGTCTCATCATGCAGCCCTGGACGGCCTGGCATTTGTTCTGTCTCGTAGCGATAATTTTTTGCTGCTCCACTTTATGGTCTCATGCTTCCAGCCACCCACCAGGGAATCTCTGGGTCCTCAAATGGAAGATACACACACATTAGCTTATTTTTAATATGCCATCTAGCTTAATGGCTGGGCATTAAGTTCTAAACTTCGGCCTGCTACCCTAGGCCCAATCGGGGAAGTGGAAAAGAAAGGAACACTAGGCCTGACTAGGAGCCAGTATCTACCTTGCAAATGCTGTCTCATAAGTATACACCACCACACACAGATACTTAATTGAATTCCTTGGTAAAGACTTACTATTTTAAGTGTATGTATCTGTGTGCGTGTGTGCGTGTGTGCGTGTGTGTGACCATGACTCATGCAGGTGCCTTTAGAGGTCAGAGAGTAGAGGTCAGATCTCCCTAGAACTATAGGTAATTTCAAGCTGCCTTATGTGGGTTCTGGGAATCGAACTGTGGCCTCCTGGAAGAACATTTGCCAAGTGTATTACTGAAGCAGAGGGGAAAGGAAGAAGGTCTTCATTCCTGAAAACTGGGCATAAAGAGATGGGAGACTGATCGGGAAAAGTGACGTTCGACAGGGGTCTTGGAAGATGCATAGGAGTTTGCTTGTTGGCAAGAGCAGTATTTGTTTTCATCAGTCAGCAGAGCATGTGCCAGGCTCCTGTGACGGTGGGAAGGTGAATGGGACACAGAGGAAGCAGGGAGGGTGGCAAGGGACAGAAGCCAGATCCCGTAAGCAAACTCCTGATGTCACAAAAAGTCCTGCAACAGCTGTAACTGGAACAATGACAGGAACAGGCTCACTTGTCTTCTCACTTGTCTTCCAGAACCACGTGGACCTAGATATATACCAAAGCTCATACATGGTCGACTATAAGCCCTTCGGGAAGCACAAATACTCCAGAGTCACGCCACAAGAGGTCGGTGTTATGGAATATAATGCACTGAGGTGGGGGTACCTTTGGCAAGCCCATGCTGAGGTGTACCCCTAGGAAATTACTCCATGCAACAGATCTGGTGTAAAAGATGTTTACTGGGGAGGGGGGAGGAGGAAGAGTGATGGCCTGGAGAAGGGATAGAGGCAGACAAGTGGGCATGTAGACAGACAGACAGACAGACAGACAAGGGGGGAGGGGGGAGGGAGGGAGGGAGGGAGGGAGGTAGAGGGAGAGAGAGAAAGACAGCCAGCAGACCAACACCGACCTT
>NW_021604591.1:15098622-15099847 GCF_004785775.1 Grammomys surdaster
AGAGGGAGGGAGGAGAGGGGGGAAGAGAGAGAGTGAGAGAGTGCTATTATCTGCAGCACACTTCCGGCACACCTGGAGACAGCGTAGGTGATGTAGGTGACCGGTGCAGCTGATGACATAAGCAGTTGCTGTGTCCCTGTGAGCAGGCCAGTGGAATTGCCTGTACATTAACAAGAACACTTGTAGGCCTGTTATCCATTCCATGATTCCTTGGAACAATCTTTATTTTAGATTATTTTATGTATGTTCTGCCTGCATGTATGTTTGTGTTCTATGTGCATGCAGCCCACAGAAGTCAGAAGAAGGTGTTGAATCCACTGGGACCAGAGTTATAGATGGTGGTGAGCCACCATGCAATTGCTGGTGACTGACCCTCAGTCCTCGGCAAGTGCAGTGAATGACTTTAACCACTGAACCTTCTCTCCAGTCCTATGATTTTTGTTTTAATGCGGATGTTGTGGCTTTAAAGGTTCTGCATGTTTGTGTGTGTGTGTGTGTGCACATGCATGCATGTGATATGCCAAAATATACAGCACATGTAAAATTGTAAGTAATGTATGCTTATAATTTAAATAATACTGATAAAGGCCATTGAGATGGCTCAGCAGGTAGTGGTGGTTGTCACCAAGCCTGAGTTCAATACCAGGACACACATGGTAAAGAGAGTGAGTTAACTCCCATAGTTGTTCTCTGATCTCCACAAGTACCTGGCAGTGTGTGTGTATCTCCACAAGCAACATGGTATGTACACATTCATGCACAATAAATAATTAAATGTAACAAAACTTTAAATTACACTGATAAAACCAACACTAATGTACCCATTGTTAACTGGCTTAAGCACTGCATGTGTGTTCCTTTTCTTACTCCCATATTCTGAATGTTAGCTTAATTATTCCCATGTGTTTGTAGAATTCTATTAACTTTTTTGTTGTTTAAGATAAAGTCTCACGTGGTCTAGTTTTAAGCTTGCTATATAGCGAAGGATGGTCTTGAACTTAAGTTTCTGATACTCCTGCTTTGGCTTCTTGAGTACTGGGAAGATAGGCTTGTGCACCAGGCCCAGTTTATGTGGTGCTGAGGATTGAATTCAGAATTTGGCAAGCACTTTGTCTGTCGGCTATGTGCCCATACTGAGCCGCCCTCCTCCTCCCCCTCCTCTTCTTCTCTTATCTCCTCCTCCCCCTCCCCCTCCCCTGCCCCCTCCCCCTCCTTTCCCCTCCCC